>NW_010242025.1:0-12798 GCF_000690775.1 Eurypyga helias | reverse complement strand
AGTTTGTAACCTTACTTAGAATAATGGCTGAGTGACCCAAAAATGCTGAAGTGACATTTCACCTTATCACCCCTGGTGATTTGACACCAAGTATTCAGCCATTTTGTATTACTGGTAAAGATTTCAAAATTGTATTTTTATGACGCATGTGAAGAAAACGTAGGGTCTCTTAATGCTGACACACTTAAAAATTGGGAACTTTCGCACCTTTGCCCTTATTTAGCCAGCAGCATTCATGAAAAGATCATATGCTTATGCAGAAACCGATGGGATATCTCATCTGAATTTTGTTAGACCTCTTAACCTTCTTCACAGCGTATCAGAAGCTCTGTTGCTAGCCAAATCCAGATAGTACAAAAGAAATGGAAATAAGTTAAGTTCACTTTGATTTTAGGGTTGTATTGAGGTTGGTTCTTATATTCTTCTGAATAGCTCACTTACTCCTAACAAGGGCTAACAGGAAATTTGACACTATTCCAAAGATGCAAGAATAAAATCAGTTTCCCATGAAAAAAGCATTTTAGTGTCATTTCCAT
Source organism: Eurypyga helias (assembly GCF_000690775.1). Taxonomy (NCBI): domain Eukaryota; kingdom Metazoa; phylum Chordata; class Aves; order Eurypygiformes; family Eurypygidae; genus Eurypyga; species Eurypyga helias. The sequence goes on along the minus strand of NW_010242025.1, from coordinate 12,262 downwards.
CCAGAATCCTAAGGAAAGTATAAGTTTCTTGGCCAAAGACGAGATATATGAGAGACTTCTGCAAGGAGAAAAAAAAATAAAAGAAGCACGCAAGATTTTCAGTTCAATCACAAGTCTAAACTCATCTGAAGTTCAGAAATCCTTTAGAAAAATCTGTGGTGTATCCGAGCAAGCCAGAAAAAAAGCCAGAACAGATTTTAGGACATGGTTAAAGTGGTCTGTGGATTTTAAGGAGTGGTATAACTATCTCGGCTATCTTTCTGGCAGAACAGTAATATTTTTGAGGATAAACACATCTGTCATGCTTAATTACACTTTCTTACAAACATAAAACTGGCCAAACTGCATGTGGCTGTGCTGGGGTACATTCAGAGTGAAGGCTGTAAACTCAGTAGAATAGCCTATAAAATCAGCTGAATTGGTTCAGATTTGCCTACTGGTAATTTAGAGCAGAGGTTGAGCACAGTTGGCTCCAATCTATGTAAAGTGGCAGTGTGGAAAAATGGGAAAACAAAGTCTTGCCAAATCAATGGAGTGACTCAGAAAATATTGCCATTGAATTATGGTCTTCGAAGCAGGCTACTCACTGCAGAAGTGCTCTCTAGTCTTGCATCAAGACAGAAACAGCATTTTTGCTTGAATTCTCGCAATGATCTCAATGTTAAATCACATTTCTGAGGTAGAAAACCAGCATATTTCTTGAGGTAATTTTTTCTGTAGAACTTGGACAGCCTCTGCTTTGTGTATATACTTTTTTTTTTTTTTAAAACTTTCATGTATTTTCAGGAAGTGATATCATATGAACATGCTGGTAAAATTAGCCTGAGGCTTTTACTCCATTTATATACAACAAAAGAAATCTTTGTCACTAATTTCTTACAAACCTATTATTGGTCCCTCGTAATTGCACAACCAATGATTACAGCAGAAAAACAATAATTTTGTGTAGTTATGACTAAATACCAGCACAACCCTCGTATTATCAATAATCACTGCATTAAAGCTGGCTTATTGTTCTAGCATTTAAAGGTCCCAGTATATACTTGATGCTTATGTTAACTGGAGCTGTGTTTCAGCTTAATATCATCGCTGGGAATACTGAGATAATCAAAAATTACTGGCTTTTGTATGATACACATATGCCAGAAGGGACAGTCTTTGGTTTTCAGGCCGGCTCATTAGTAAAGTAGGCCTCTTCAAAAAGGACTCGCATTTTAATAAATCTCAGTGCCTGTTCCTGTTGTTTTCTCCAGAGAACTTTCAAAAGATACCAGACACGTACAGTGTATCACTATTTATTTTCCAATAGTGGGCAGTGGTTTCTTATTACAGAACAGTACAAATGAGGTTACTTGGAAATGTATATATGCTGTATATGAGACAAGTAATGTTGGTTAAAAGAACCTGTTCAATGACTTGTGGAACTTCAACCCCTGAGACTGAACTTTATGCTCACGTATCTCTTCTGCAATATCAGGATGTTTTCTGTAGTGAATAAACCCAATTTTGATAAATTCGGCCCTACACTGAAATTTTCTCCAAATCTCCAAGTCAAACCTAGATTTATTTTTGGGGAAAGGAAACAGGTGATTCAACTTAGGCTTACCTTGCTTTGCAGCGCTCAGACAGGACTGACGGTGAGTTAGGTAGCGCAGAGCAGCTTTGCCAGAGACGTCAGCCCCGAGCGCTCCTGCCCATGTGCTGAAGCCTTTCCCGTGCCCAGAAGCCACTGGCATGAGCATCGCTATGTGGCAGCTCGCTGGGCTCCTGAGCGTGAAAGCTGCTGGGGGTCGGGCAGTCCCCTTCTGCAGTGCGCACCAAATGCTTGCACTGGAGAGGACAGCCAGGTCCTGTACGTGGAGATGAGCCCGCGCATCGTTACCGAGTGCCTATCAGATCCTGGAAGGCGCAACGCTGTCTTGGGCACCAGTGCACCACTGCACACCTCCTTAATTTTAAATTTTGCCCTTGACATCACGTTGGTGTATGGCCATGGTGCAAAACTGTCCCTGTTGGTTCTTTCACAGGTGAAGTGGGCAGAATAATGTACTCGTACCAGCTTGAGAAGGAGGTGCGCAAAGAAGAAACCTGTCATTTCTTAACGACACTGAAGAAAGCGTGAAAACGAGGCAAAGTTTAATCAGCCTGTGTTTTGCCACTTGCCGAAGCCAGGAGTTCACTTTGCATGTCTCCTCGCATGACTCACCATGGGGTGCCTTGCAGGCAGAGACACGGCGGGAATAATGTCCGCAGGGCTCCTCGCTGAGACTGTTGCAGAGGAAGCTCTCAAAATAAGCAATTCAGCCTCAGGAAGCCTTTTGCTTCCTGACAGATCCATACCAAATGGGGACAAGGGAGATGCATGCCTGGAGGCAGCCATCTGCACGTCAGGGTGGAATTGGACTAGGCTGTATTCCTGTAACACTGCTATAACTTTAACGAAGGGTAACTTCTTCGCAGCTGCAGGACAGCTAAGTAGCCTGGCTGAAGTGAGAACAGCATGCATCATCTGCTGAAAATATGCCAGTTAGTTTTTCCCTTCTCCCCATACCACCTCGTTCAGCAACATGAACGAACACGCATGCAAACGGGCAGAGGTTTGCCTGACAAAGCTCATTCGAAGTACAGTATTCAGGCAGGGATATCGTGTTGATCAGAAAAAATGTTACTGCCTTGCTATTCTTACATGGAAGAACAGTGGGAAGGTTTCAGCATTTTCATTTGCGTCCCCTCCAAAACATTCTCAAACCCTAAAAGCCACTGCTGGCTTTTATATTAAAAAAGCAGAACCGAAAGCAGCAATGAGGAAAGCATATAAGCATGTGCTTGCAGTTAATGACTCTACACACATGCTGAAAATTAAATGTATACTTTGTGCTTTCCTGGATGTGGGCCAGAGAAGGCAGCTCGCAGGCCCAAGTCAGTAATGAGTGCAGTATACAGCTCACAGCACACTGCGGGGAACTTTTTCTTCTCTGCTGCCCAGCAGTTTTAAAGGGAAAGACTGCAGTCTTCCTTCAGTGAACTAGTGTTCTGCACAGAAAGAAAGTGTGATCTTTCACGGGGGTTGATGTCACGACTCTCGAAACGAGAGTCACGTGGGCACAGCTCTGATCATGGTAGTACACGGACCTACCCTGTTCTCATGGGCAAACAGGTAAAACCTACAGCCCATACTGAAACAGAGCAAACTGCGGTCCAGCTCTGCTTGTCGCCATTAGAACATTTTTTCCACATTTCTGCATTTCTTTTGTGTGGTTGCTCACATATAATGACATACGAACTGCCAATCACAACATCTGGTCCCCTTTCCTGTGCTCCTCTCGTCCCTCATGGGGTTGGGCAATGGGGCAGAAAGAATTTGCCCACCCTTTCCAGAAACATTGCAAACAATTAATAAGTAAGTGTGGGTATTTATTTCTCAAAATAGAAACACAGTTGGTTTGAAAGTTCCTTCTGGTGGATAAGGAAAATAAAAATTGTTTTTTTAATTTCTCCTCCACCCAGAAAAAAAAACCCCAAAAACACAAGGCAGCATTTTTGCATTTAATTTAATTGGCTTCCCCTGGATTATTATTTCAATGGATTATGGATTACAAGAAGGATGAAAGCATGAGAATTTGAGAACTCATGTTTATGAGAAGAAGCCAGCAAATCTCTTGCCCAGTGTTTCTTTGGGTTATTTTTTTTGTGCGCAGTCATTCACATTTACCGCAGACTCTAGTCCCACAGAGCATAACGCACGACAACAGACACGGAGTTCTAATGCTGGTGTGCACAGGGAGAGAACAGCACGTAAGGAAAAGATAGGAGGCTAATATTACTTTGGTGATCCATGTGTTGACCTCGTCTGCATAAACCGGTTCAACCAAATCCTAACCAGGATCAAGCGGTGGGAAGGACACACTGATCAGCTGCTGTTGAGTTCAGGCAGCTGTGCAGGGCACAGCAAATACAATGCACAAAAGCAAGATCAGTGGGAAAACAGGAAGGGAGGGGAAGCATGCCTATGACTTCTAATTTAGGCAAATACAACAGGACCATGTCACATACATCCAGGAAGCCATCGTGTCCACCTCTGTTTACAGTGCCTGCAGGTGTCTGTGTATGCAAACTGCCCCTGCAGACACCAGCCGTGGAAGCAGAGGAGCAGCCATGATACAGAACAAGACCCTTAAGACAGGAAAAAGCAAAGTGTTGCCCTGTGGGCTTGACAAGCACCAATGGCTCCCCTTCCCTGTTTTCATTCAACCCCAACCCCCTCTCCTCTGCCTCAAGGAAAAAAAGCTTTGTCCATTCAACCCAACTTCCTTCTGGTGTAATGCTAAGGACTCAGAGACGGGGTAGCTTTACATAAATCAAAGGTGTTCAGAGTACTGGCATTTTTTTAAATGAAAAAATACTCTGAGGACAAATCTCTGTGAATAACAGGAAGAGGCTGCAGAGCAGGTGATGTTCCAGTTTTTCTCTTAGTCTGATCCAGCAAACTGAGAATCAGCATAACTACAAATAAATAAGACATCTCAGCCCGTACTGCAATGCCAGGGTGATGCACTTCCACTTGGGCCATCTGATTATGATTCGTTAGTTACTTTCCCTCCTTTCTGTATCCAATTGCCTGCAAGTGTGCTGGTGCTCATTTAAAACCAAAACCAACCAACCAACAACAAAAAGAAACCCAAACAAAAAACCAACCCTGCATAGGACGGCTGTCTTAAAATCCAGTGCTTCAATTCACAGGCTCCCTTCTTCTCCTCCTGCGCCATGCGGGAGGGCTGGGGGCTTTGTTCAGAGCTGGGAACAACCTCCTCTGGCTTGGAGGCTCCTGATTTAGGTGTTGTGCACTGATCAAGTGCAGCCTCGGTTCTGTCCTCTGACTGAGATGTGACAGCGTTTCATCTTCAAGGACCCCATTTCTCATCCAAAAGGCACAGGTTAAGACAGAGGGAGAAACCAGATGCAAAGGTAAAAACTGGTGAAGGAAAGCAGTGGGGAAAAAGGGCTGTGGGTATGTGGATTTAATGGATTGTTTAGATTGTGGATGTAGGAGTATGAATATCTGTCAGCTTCTTAAGACAGGGCGGTTTGGCTTTGTCTCTGGAGTATCTACCTATTCTATGGCTGCAGCATACTTACAGCTACAGAATGGATCAGACTTTGCCCTTGGAGATACTCCTCCAGCCTCCTTAGAGACTCTTGTTCTGACATTTAAACTCAATTTCAAAATGGAAGCAGCAGTTCACATTTTCTTACCTGTCCTTTAGCCCTGCATGAGCCTCAGGCTGTTAAGTGACATTAAAGAAGAAGATTTTAACAAGTATTTAAAACTTCCCATCAGTCTCTTTGTTTTCTTGTCTTTTGATAGCAAGCTAGCTGTTAACCAGGAGCTGACTCAATTGCAAGAAAGGGGTGCTATGGTGGTGATGCAATTGCTGAGGGGGAACAGACAGAAGGGGAATGTTTCACTGTCTGATCTTCTTCTTGTATATGGCTTTCACCATGTTTAATTTTCTAATCTTATTTTTTTTCCTTGCTTTAAATATTTTAAAATCATAAACAAATAAAGATTAGAATAGTCAAACAGCCTGAGTCTGCCTCTGTGTTAACATCGTGGATAGTTTCATAATATAAAAGTTTATTTCTAAATAAGGCAAAGATGAGTTCTTCCCACATGAGCTGTAGCGACAAAAAGAAAAAATCATTGCTGTTGTTGTCAGTGTATGTGCTAGTGAACTTCACTGCTGCCTAGCAGGGGTTTGAGGCAAGGGACAGTTTCTGAGGCATGCAAGTAAAACAGGTCATTGGCATAACATCGTTAGGCCATTTGAGAATGAGTCATAGAATCACAGAATGGTTTGGGTTGGAAGGGACCTTAAAGACTATCTAGTTCCAAGCCCCCTGCCATGGGCAGGGACACCTTCCACTAGACCAGGTTGCTCGAAACTCTTCTCCCCATATCAGGCAGAAGAAGTACACCCTTCCCTTTGAATATGGTCATGGGCGTTTGGGCTGGACTCAGAATTAATAGCTGGTCTCCTTTTTAGTCCTCCTTTGGTGCTTTTTTGTCTGATCCTTTTTGTCAGGAGCTTTTGGCACCTATCTTGTGTCACCACACCTGCTTCTTCCTGGGTGAGTAGGAAGATCCTGTTTAGTGCAATCCTGTTCAACATAATCTGATTCAATTAAAATTATAATTACCTACCTGGATCAGAGTTACAGATGTGCCAGCATTGTTCTTTGTGGCCCATGAAAGGTCTGCAGCCAGTTTCCATCACTCTGCATCTGACACATCACCCACTCTAGACGTTCCATTGTCACCCGTAACAGAAGTGACCCTTCTGCAAGGTTTCTCCAAGGTATTCTGAAGACCACCCATCTCACCCTCACGACAAACCTCTTATTTTAGCAAGTGTCATTTACTAGATGCAAAAGAAAGATCTTGGCAACCTTGTCTCTGGTACTTACACACCAACGCGCAGAACCAAACCGTACGGACTGAACATTACACTGTTCTGAATACCCTCACGTTATTTTTCACGAACAAACCAGAAACATTTTCCATTAACATTGATTTGCAAAGCATTGTTGCTTTGCTCACATGACATGGGGAAAGATTGTTTTCCACAGATGGTAGATGAGGAAAGAAGAATCAGATCCTGCTTTGCGAAAGCATACAGCCCTGAACTCACAGGGGGATGGAGCTGCGGCGTCTGTCGCGGCTAAGGGAGGCTGTGTCTGTGGAGATCCCTTGTTTAAATGTTGGCAACACACTATTGATTAGCACCTGCTCCCCAGGTTCAAGTGAGACCTTGTGAGTTTATAGTTCATATAAAATGTTTCCTCAGGTGCAAGGACCGAGGTGGTGTTTTTGTGTCGTTATTGTTAAGCTGGGAGTGAAATTAATTCAAATGACTTGTGAATCTCCAGGGAAGCAGGAAATGGGAAGTACTAATTTCCATGAGGGAGGATGCACTGGGCCAAAGTGGGTGCTTGGTTACACTTTGGACTTTTCATCAGTTCCAGGATCCTGCAGAGATGGGAGTGGAGCCAGGATCTGTCCCGGAGGCGCTGTGCCTCAGCCTGTGCCTCCATCTAAAATGCTGGTAGGTTCCCTCGCCCTTCTCCCCCTTCGAGCTTTCTCCTCTTCTGTTTTAATTCCAGCTAACTTATTTTTGGCCGGTGTGCAGTGGGAAGCTATCCAAACTTTTTCCACAGACTTTATTCTCCTCACCGGCAATCACAGCTGTCATGACTTCATAACTATGAAACAGTACTGCAGGTGGGGGTAACAGGCCTCGGATTGTATTCGTCTGGCAGGAGATATAAAGTGGCAAATGCAACCTGTGTAATGCTTGACCTCATACTGTGTTATTGCAGAAAAACACTTTTATCATGCACACAAATCACTTTACCTCTTCTTTTTTCTTTTTTTTTCCTTCTTTTGTTTTTCTTTCGCTCAGAAGGTCAGTATTTTCAACACACTCTAGCCACTGATGAAAAAAATGTGTTCACAAATAAAGCCCATAAATAAAAATGGGTTATACTGACCCAGGCTGAATACCTGTGGTAACAAGCTGGTCCTCTAAAGGCCATGGCAAAACTCCCACTGACTTTATTTGGGCCAAGAGTTCACTCTTAACCTTCATTTTCTCAGTATTAAATGTGATGCTGGTACTGTACTCTGATGAAGGACACATGTAGATTGACTTATATGGCAATTTTATTACATTTTTGTCTTTTCAGTGGAAAATGTGAGGGAAAAAAAAAAAAAGAAGAGATTACAGTTAAATATACCACTGAATTTTTTGCTCTGCTAACCCAGTCCTGCTGTGTAGATGCTCCATGTTGTCTGCAGTGATTTTGATTGCAGCTGAAATCATTCTATGCATGCTTTCCACAACAGCACCACAGCAAAAAGCTGTGATGTTTAAGTTAATAATCAAGCAGTTCTTTGTGAGGAATTGGGCACTTTACCCCTTTTTGAGAATTTTGGTCTCTCTGGAGACTTTAAGATCCATCAAGGCATTGGTTTCCATGTTGAGCCTGTTCAGAAGAAATATTTGCTTAGTCACATGGGTCAGCAGTTTCTAACGCAGAAAGATCATGCTCTGCAGCACATTTCAGGGCGCTCAGACGCGACTTTTCTTTCATCTGTTTCTTTCAGCTTGCCAGTTTTACTGAAGCAGTTTGAGCCATCAGCTACAAACCCACCACCAAGTGTAGGTGAACACACCTGCCACTACACACAAGAGGCTGAGTCTGGCCCTATGGGTCAGGTAACAGTACTTAGCATTCACTGGGGCAGGACTTCCCTGCAGCCCTCACCCTGTCTTCTGCTGTATTCAGCTGGGCGTGTTGCAGAACTATGCATTCTCTTGAAAATCTGAGGGATTTTGTCATAGGCATGGATATATATATGTGCACATCCATATATACAACATGTAGACATATATATATGTTTGTACATATAAGTTTTATATTCATTCATGACTTTTCTTGCTGTCCCACATCGTGCATAAAGCATATCCGCATGGAATACACAAAGAGTCTTACATAGACGGGGACATAGTATATAAAAGTGTTGGTTGGTTTGTTTTCTATGCCCCCCCATCTTAACTACTTTCTATTGCTTTGGCAATGACATTTTGCTGGGGGTAAGATAGATTTATTGTTGACATTGCATCAAGTGGGCAGGTACAATATCACTTAGATTTTGCTCCTCTACAGGTCTCCCTCATCTTCTGGTAGATTGCATTGGTGCAACTAGGAGAGTTTTCTAGACTTTCAAAATTTGTTATTAATGTGTCAATCATGCAGTTGTGACGAAACCCCACGATCTCCGTGCCTCCAAAGGGGAAGGTTGCCAGGCCAAAGCCTGCTGCCCTTTATGCAAACCATGACTAAAATATGGTGCATTTCTGTAGTTACTTCTGTTTTCAATGCAGAGATAAAGGGGCAAGAACTGAGGGGAAAATAATTCCTTTGTAATCTACTTACAAATTCGTGGACATAACCTATGGTCAGAGTCATGCCAACTACTAATTGCAAAAGGATCAGCATGACTCCACCCACAGAAATTAACTGTACCATAATAAGGGGTGAAGTTAATACTGAAATGCTTCTCCTTTGCTAACAAGGTACAGCTCTGAGCTATACAAGAATGAGCAGTTTTCAAATTATTAAAGTGAACGCATCTGTCAAAAGTCAGTACTTTTGCCTTCTCATTCACATTACTATAGGTAGTCAGCCAAAAAAACTCCGGTGAAAGCAATTTTACTGCTGCAATGACACAAGTGAACATCTGTAGACAAAAGTCCTTCATAACATTTATTTTAAATATTTAGTTTAGATTACAACTCCCTTGACTGAAAAAAACATTTTGCAGCTATAATGTGCCGATTGTACAGTTGCTGAAGAACCCACATAACAGCAGGGGTGAGGTTTTACAGGCTCCACAATAATGTCCAAGCTATTAAACATGAAGCAGCAGCATTTTCTTGGCCTAACCTGAGAGTTCTCCAGGGAGAAGCCATAAAATATAGCCCTGTACAAGATGTCACCCACAGGGGCCACACTGAGTTTGTGGATTAAATCTTAAGTGATTAACATTGATGTTTAATATCTGTGAACAGTGTGAGTGCAGATGTAACCAGCGCTAAGAAAATGTGGTCTGTTCCTTTGTTACAAACGTAGAGCGAATCAGCCCGAACGGGAAATACAGATCCAAGATCTTTTACCAGTACTAAAATCAAGTGGTCCCAGGTTTTTAAAAGTAGTTCTTTTTTAAGTATTTATTAAAAAAAATCACCACCAACAAAGACCGCCATGGAAAATCCCTTGCCTAAACAGCAGCAACAGAGGTGAAGTGCAAAGAGCACTAGGAGACTTTAGGACTCAGAGAGGCTGCCAAAGATGCTTTAGTTCTGGTCATAGCTGGGAAATCCATCCACTAGTGCAAAAAATAGGAGCGTGAATGAATGAATGAATAGATCCAGTGATTCGATTTATCTTCAGCTTAAAAATTGCTCATCTGGGACTGACAATCAAGCTCTTGAGCCAAATCACAGACTGTCTGTGCCTTACAGTCTTGGGGGTGGCAAAGGTGAGTACAGTAAGACATGCTCACATGCAGGACTGACTGCCCACATGTTCTGCAGTTCAGCACGTGAAAACAGTTGCTTTGAGAGTCTTCCTCCCAGCTGGGCTTTGGATATTGTACACCATGCTCTGTATTCAGGGACATGCACATTTTCTATAAAAAACCAAACCTAGTCAACATGGAAGCTTTTTATTGTTAGGAGCATTGGCTCTAGGTAAAAGGGAGTTTTCTGATACCAGTCCTATTTTCAGTTATTCAGTCCTGAGGGGGAAAAAAAACCAAAAACCCACAAGCAAGGATGATGGCCTTGCCAAGAGCAAGTCTTTACTTAACTGCTGCACATACACTATTCCAAGCTAGCAATGGTTCAAGATTCTGCATATTGCCAATCATCTGATGTCCTTCCTTCCCATAGACTACAATGTCTTTTAAGAAGTATTGTCTGGACACTGTATCCACAGCACCGGTGTCTGCAGCTGCAGTCCAATGCATAGTCCAACCAGATAACTCAACCTATACAAGCGCCTATGCAGCATAGACTCCATGGCATCTGTCGCTGCTACCTCCCTCTGATAGTAGCACCCAAGAAAACAAGGTATGGAGTTTCCTGTTTTAAGAGAAAATTAAATTCATTATTTTATCAATGAATCTCACCCAGTCCTACTCCAGAAATAAGAATGAATAACCAGAAAGAATATGTTAACCTTTGCCATGTACTTCGTACTCGGTCTCTTGATGTCGAAGACATGTCAAAACATACAGAAGTCAGGGAGGTGATTAAAGAGTGCCAACATGGCTTCACCAGGGGAATATCATGCCTGACTAACCTAGTGGCCTTGTACAATGGAGTAACTGCATCAGTGAACACAGGAAGAGCTATGGAAGTCATCTATTTTAGTCCATCTATCAAGGACAAGGGCTAATGGGTATAAATTGAAATCAGGGAGGTTTAGATTAGATATCAGGAAGAAATTCTTCACAGAGAGGGTGGTGAGGCACTGGAACAGGTTGCCCAGAGATGTTGTGGATGCCCCATCCCTGGATGTCTTCAAGGCCAGGCTGGATGAGGCTTTGAGCAACCTGGTCTAGTGGAAGGTGTCCCTGCCCATGGCAGGGGGTTGGAACTAGATGGTCTTTAAGGTCCCTTCCAACCCTAACCATTCTGTGATTCTATGATTCTATGATTCTATTTAGACTTCTTGTAAGGCCTTAGAGATGATCTCCCACAACATTCTTGCTGCCAAATTGGAAAGATAACAGCTTTGGCAGATGGACTGTTAGATGGATAAGGAATTGGCTGGGTGGCTACATTCGAAGAATTATAATCAATGTCTCAATGTCCAGATGGAAGCCAGTTACAAGTGGTGTCCCTTAAGGGTCCCTACTGAGACCAATATCATTTAATATCTTCATCAACAGCATGGACAGTAGGACCGAGTGCACCCTCAGCAAGTTTGCAGATGACACCAAGCTGAGTGGTACACTTGATTCACTACAGGGAGGGATGCCACCCAGAGGGACAGGCTTGAGGAGTGGACCCATGTGACCCTCACGAAGTTTAACAAGGTCAGATGCAATGGTCTGCTAGGACAAAGCAATTCCCAGTATCAATACAGACTAAGAGATGAATGGATTTGCAACAGCCCTGTGGAAGAGGACATGGGGATACTGGTGGATGAAAAGTAGACATGACCCAGCAGCGTGCATTGGCAGTCCAGAAAGCCAACTGTATCCTGGGCTGTATCAGGAGAAGTGTGGCCAAGGGATGTGATTCTCCCTCTCTGTTCATGTGAGATCCCACCTGGACTACTGGGTCCAGCTCTGGGGCCCTGAGTACAAGAAAGACATGGACCTATTAAAGAGGGCCAAGTGGAGGGGCACAAAAATAGAAGGCTGGAACACCTCTTCTATGAAGAAAGGCTGAAAGAGTTGGGGTGGTTTAGCCTGGAGAAGAGAAGGTTCCAGGGAGACCATATTGTGGCCTTTCTATGTCTAAAGGGATCTTAGGAGAAAGAGGGAGAAAGATGTTTTACCAAGGCCTATAGTAACAAGACAAGCGGCAACTGTCTTTTAAACTGAAAAAAAAGTAGGTTTACACTGGACATGAGGGAAAAAAAATGTACTATTAATGTGGTGAGACAGGTTGCCTAGAGAAGTTGTGGA
>NW_010242024.1:5724-8629 GCF_000690775.1 Eurypyga helias | reverse complement strand
GGGTCCCATGGACTTGTGCACCTAACTTGCCTCCAATACATATTATAAATATAAGTGAAAACTGATAGAACAATACCATTTTTGGGGCAAGAGAAGGATCCATGTTTGCCTGAATGAAAAGAGTATGACCTAAATATTTTACACCAAGAAGAGTTCTCAGCTTGAGCCCACAACTTGAAAATGTCATTTCAGAATTTGTTGTGTTGTTCACAAAACCCCATGCCACTATTTTGAAACAGATATGCTTGTTCTGAGCAGGAAGCTAAGGCTCATATTATTCAAAAGTAATTACAAAACCAACATTTAAAATGTACATTCTATAAAACAGCATGTCCTTTTAAAAATTTTTATTTTTAGCCGAGCTAAGCAGAAATATTGTGATGAAAAAAAAAAGCCCTATAGTTTGCACACAATACATTAATTATGTTGTATAGTCATTAATAATTTGATTACAGGAACACTATAATTTTCATTGGCACAATTAAAATGGCACAGCACAAAATCTGTAAGACATTTTGGAATCAGTATGTGGAAGTCCTCCAGCAACCACTGAGCTAGGTTTTGATTTCCATGGTGCTGCAGTGATTTGTACCAGCTGAGTTTCTAACTCATTGTCCTTTGTAATCTAGTTGGGCCTGCAATTTCCATTTTAATTAGTTCAGTCTTAAAGAGTTTTCTTGGTATGCCTTTCTGCAAAATTCAGCTGCTAATCAGCACTAATGTAATGTTATCACTTTCACCACTGGATTTCTGGGAATCGTGTAGTTCTAATAATGCTATGTTTAATTTTAACAACCTTCTTTCTTTAAAGTAAGAACCCAACAAAACTAAGCAAGTACTAATCACTGTTTTGAAAACCAATTAAGAAACATAGAGATGCAAGTATGGGTTTGATGGTGATCCTTATCCTATTGTCTGAGATATAGAGCAACTTTAGTTCTTTGCATATTTCTTACATCTTTTCAAATGCAAATAATAATATGAATATTCTATCCTTTCATCACAACCACAGGGTAAAAAGAGAGAGTAAATAACTATAAGCTTCTCACTGATAAAAATAGCAAACAGAAACACCAGATTGAAATTATATATTTTATTACTTAATTGCATCCAAAACAAGGCATCAGAGAATGTTTAAGAACCAGGGGCATCTGTGTGCATGCTGTTCTGTATTTTGTACTTAAGTTCAAGTCTCCAAGATATATTCATTCAGCAGTCTTACAGTTCAGAGACATGCTTCAGATTTGTGTGTTGTTTAGCAGTTTTGAAAAACTCAGCTGCAGATCATGGTTCCAGTTCCTGAGGGTGTTTTAGTATTTAGCAGGTGAATAAATCTCCTGAAACAAACAGATGTGTTGACACAGTGGAATTCACAACCCCCAACCCCATAGTACCAGGCTGAACTGGGCCTCTGAAATCACTCGTCATGTCTGGTTTTGCCATTCCTTTTCTGTTACAGAGGAAAGAAAAAATAAAATATGTCTTTTAAAATGATTCCTGTGACAGACATATGCAGCTTTTTAATCAACAAAGATTATTCTCTCTCCAGCACCTCCTTGGGTGTTTATGAGTGCAAGTGCTTGGGCACAAGGACAGGGGGTTTTGTCTGGCTCATTTACTAAAGATGTATTTCCTCTGCTGGCCCCTACAATGTAATCTGATTGCAGGGACTGTTCCAGACCTTGCACCTCAGATGCCAGAACTTTCTTGAGAAATAAAACAATTCATTATTTATTTGGAAATATTTTTTAAAATGCAACACTCAGAAAAAACTGTTCACCTGAGCCATGTGTCTAAATGTTTGTGACAGGTAGAAGTTGATGAATCAGTTGGCAGTCATGAGTTGTGTAATGGTGTGCATCCTTTCTAGCTAATAAATGATAATTTATAAAAGTGAAGGACATTTTAATTCTTCTGGTCTAATGGCAGTTCATAATCTTTTTTTATTATTATTTTTATTGACACAATGCTCAAGAAACCATCTCTGAGCTTGACAAGTGGGGAGACTACTAATGAGAATGAGACATTTGGTCTCAATTTCTGAAAAAAGCCAACTGTAACACTTGCCAGGGTTGGAATCACCACCTGTCCTCAGCCTTGCCCAAGCCAAACTTCAGTTCAGTGAAGGACAGCTTTACAGCTTTGTCTAACATTCCTCCCTTCCCACTGATAGTAAAGCATTTTAAAGAATAAGGATGATTCCGGGAATGGTGATGGAAGAATTATGTGCATACTGTCCATACACTACCGTCTCTCAAACAAATATGTCTCTTGCAAAATTTTAACATTGTACAGAGGCTGTTGAGAAGTTTCAGGGATAGAGGTGCAAAGCATGGTCAGTTCACCCATGTTTGCATCTCATGCTCAGATGATGGTCCTCAAAAGTTAGAAGTAGCTATGAAAACATCAGCTTTAGCAGCATAATAACTTTGCAGACATCTATGCATCCAGTCAGCAAAAGGTTAGCTAATAAAATATGTGAAGTCTAGGAAGACAGTGAGAATAAGCCACATTAATTTCTTTCACTGGATTATCTCTACTGACTGTGCAGAAACCATAGAGGGTCCAGTCCAGATGAATATACATCTCAAGATGTATATTTACAGAATCACAGAATGCTAGGGGTTGGAAGGGACCTTTGGACATTATCTAGTCTGACCCCCTGCCCAAGCAGATTCATCTAGAGCAGGTTGGACAGAAAAATGTCTGGGTGGGTTTGGAAAGAGCAGGAGAATCCACAGCTTCTCTAGGCAGCCTGTTCCAGGGCTCTGGCACCCTCAAAGTAAAGTTTGTTCTCATGTTGAGATGGAATTTCTTGTGTTCATGTTTGTGCCCAATGCCCCTTGTCCTGTTGCTGAGTGCCACTGAAAAGAGTCTGGCCCCATCCTCTTTACACCCGCCCTTT
>NW_010242024.1:0-5606 GCF_000690775.1 Eurypyga helias | reverse complement strand
CCTGATCCCCTCCGCATCCCTCCGTGGGACTCTCCTGTAGCTGCCTATCTTTCTTGAACTGGGGAGCCCAGAACTGGAAACAGGACTCTAGATGTGGCCTAACTAGGGCAGAGTAGAGGGAGAGGATAACCTCCCTCGACCTGCTGGCCACGCTTTTTTTAACATGTCTTGGGACACCATTGGCCTTCTGGGCTACATGGGCACATTGCTGGGTCATGCTCAACTTCCTGACCCCCAGGACTTCCAGGTCCCTCTCTGCAGAGCTGCTTTCTAGCAGGTCATCCCTCAGCCTGTAACAGTGCATGGGGTTATCCCTCCCCATGTTCAGGACCCTACACTTGCCTTTGTTGAACTTCAGTAGGTTCCTCCCCATCCAGCTCTCCAGCTGCTCCAGATCTCGCTGTATGGCAGCACAGCCTTCTGATGTATCAGCCGCCCCTTCCCGTTTTGTGCCATCAGCAACTTGCTGAAGGGATGCTCTGTTTCCTCGTCCAGGTCGTTGATGAAGATGTTGAACAAGACTGGGCCCAGTACTCACACCTGGCGAGCACCTCTAGTCAGTGTCCTCCAACTAGACTCTGCTCCTCTGATCACAACCCTCCAACCTCTGCCATTCAGCCAGTTCTCAATCCACCTCACTGTCCACTCATCCAACCCACCTTCCTGAGCTTACCTGTGGGATGTTACAGGAGACAATGTCAAAAGGCTTGAAGCCGAGACAGACAACATCCACTGGTGTCCCCTCCACCACTCAGGAATTCATGCCATCACAGAAGGCTATCAGACAGGCCAAGCGTAGTTTCCCCGTGGTGAGTCCATGTTGACTCCTCCCAATAACCTTCTCATCCTTTACATGCTTAGTGAGGGCATCCAGGATGAGCTGTTCCATCTCCTTTCTAGAGATGGAGGTGAGGCTGACTGGCCTGTCGTTTCCCAGGTCTTCCTTCTTGCCCTTTTTGAAGACTGGCATGACATTAGCTTTTCTCCTGTTCTCTGTGACTTTTCAAAGATGATGGAGAGTGGTTTTGCAATCAATAACATCTGCCAGCTCCCTCAGCACTCGTGGGTGCATCCCATCAGAACCCATGAATATGTGGGTGTCAGGTTTGCCCAGATGATCTCTAACCCGATCCCCCTCAACCAAGGGTCTTTCTTTCTCTGGTCTGTCTCTCTTACCTCCAGGGCCTGGGATTCCTGAGGGCTACCCTTAACACTGAAGGCTGAAGCAAAGAAGGCATTCAGCAACTGCACCTTCTCTACATCCTCCATCACCAGGGCACCCACCTCATTCCGCAGCCAGCCCACATTTTCCCTACTCTTCGTATATTCGTTACAGGTGTTTGAAGCTGACTGTGACAAACAACTACATAAGAGATTTGCATGGAAAAGCTTTCATCTGCGTGGAAGTACTAGTGGCAGACAGCGTACGTAATTTTGACAGTGGGACAAAATCACACTTTACCTAATGGATATTCTCTCACATATACCTTTGTCACATTTCACAGAAAAGCCAAAGAGTTCTAACACCTGCAGTCCCTCAAAGGGGAAAGTTCTCTGTCTCTACTGACTATGGGCTTATAATTTTATTGAAAAGATTTTGTTACTTATATGACTTCACAGATATTAAACCCAAAACTTGTTAAAGCAGTGTCTCACACTGGGATGCAGTTCTACGGTCTGTGATGTTAGGACGCTTAGTAGAAACAGAGGAAGATCCCACATTCATAAGGCTCAGTGGACTTTTGATCAAGATAATTATTTATAAAAATGCTGCCACATCAGCTGCTGTTCAGGCTGATTTCCTGGTATGTTCCCTGATCTTTGTTGTACACACATCAATTTAGGCTTTTGAATTTCACAGAAGTGTGTATTTGTACTTCTTTTGATCTAGAGGTAAATTCTTCTCTTTTACGCTGATGCAAATCCAGCGTAATGGTACCAGTTTCACTTAATTTCTTATGTTTAAGGCAAGATTTCTATTAAATGGCACTAGATGTTTGCATTTATAAAAATTGTTAATATAACTTTCCTTTGTCTGTGTATGTGTAATCACTTTACTTTTACAAAGTGATGAAGTGTGCTGATCCTGGGATCAAAGTGACATGTGCAGAGGAGATGAGCTCGAAAAACTGAAAAATCACATGGAAGAGTAGATTTTGATTTCTCTGAGCAGAGAATATGAAATATTAAAGAAAATAATTAATGTCAGAACATTTACCATTTTCAGTCTATTACAGACAAGAGAAAGAAACATAAATTGGATTAAACACTCTATATATCAATCAGCCCAGAGTAACGAAGCATGTGTATGTGTATGCAGTGGCTGATGCTGAGGTTGGGGGAAGGAAATATCATCAAATGCTCAAGAAAGAAGGGAACAATGACAAAGAGTTAAGCACTGAATCCTCATCTAGCACAGACACCAAGACTCATCAAAGACCAGGAAGGTTTCATTCTAAAATCTGGCTCTAATGAGAAAATACAGCAGAGATGTAAGCTGAGCAGAAAGACTTTAACTCTCTGCAGGGCCTTTGGAAGCCATTTGAAACAAAAATCTAAAAGGTTAGCTCATGTTGTTCACTGTGTTATATAGCTATTCATAGACATTTTCTTGCTGATTTAGGTGATTGTCTGTAGGAATAATGCCTTCAAACAGTAGGACCTCAGAAAATTCAAGACGTCTATCATGTTTTGTCTCTACTGCCTCACCCACAGGACCAAGAAGAGCAGACTTCACGAAGTCAAAGCGACATAAGAAACAGATCCTCTTGAAATACTTACAAACTCCACGTAGTACTTTTGCAAATGCTCTTTGGACCCTACCTGGGACCAGCACACCACCAGGATACTGTGATAAAAAGCACTCCCTGGGGAAATTTTGGGATGCATTTTCTACAAGCAGAAAAGACGTTTCAGTCTTTTCCTTCCCAGACTTTTGACATTGAAAGAGCTGGGGTTATTCAAACAGCCTGGGGATCCTAGGAGGAATACAGTCAACAAAATGTATAAGGTAGTTAATGAGAAGGGAACCACCTCTTTGCCCTTCTTTGATGAACAGCGCAGGACAAAACTTTCAGCAGATGAGTGTTAGGTTCCACAGCAGGAAGCATTTCCTAACAGTCATAATAATAAAGTGCTCAGAGAGATTTTCATAGGAGTGTGTGGAGAGTCTCTCGGTTCAACGCATGATCTGTCCACAGAGACATGGTGGTAGCTGACTGTTTACTGATAGACAACAACAGCTCCTAGCTCACTTTTCTAGTTCATTATCAATGCTCTTTCCTAATTCCACTAATTCTAAAGTCTAAATCCACTAATTCTTCTCATCTCCATGAGTCTAAAGGTCATTAGCAGGATGAGGACAGGTACAGCCAGAGGGAAGGCAGACGAGTAGCCAAAGTGACATGGGGAGAAGTCCTGGTAGACTGTTCCCCTTTCTGACACTTTCACCCCCTGGCACGGCTGCCAGGAAGGCACTACACAAATATATGCCTCTGCTTCAGCCTGCAGATCAACCTGAAGTTAAAAGGTGTTTTTATGACTGGTTAAGTTGGTAAAGATTTAAGCCAGTGCTGAGAGCTCTGACAGTCCCACCACTCTTTTGTGTGTAACTTCTCATAAGACTCTTTGCAGACTCTTATACCAGCTCAGTACCTCCATTAAAAATGTTTCTTTTCAGAAGGAAGCAATTTTTATCTGCCAGGATGCAGAAGGAAGAGGAGAGTGCTTTGGCATTTACCCTGAATCTACTATTGCTGACTGCTGCTCAATGTCAAATGCAGCAAGTAAATAATCAGTGTCTGGGATTGTGCTGAACTTCTGCTGCATTCACACCACTTTTTCAAAAATGATTGGTGCAGCACTCAGATTAACCTACTCATATGAGTATGCAGGTGACATGACATTGGGAAATGCAAAACAAGTATTACTCTCAGTATTTTGCTGACTGGCTGTGATGAGGCAGCCTATTGCTTTATAAACCTGCCACCCTCACATGCTTTCCCTCCCTAGCCAGTTTTTGCTTATCCTATTGGCTCTTTAAAGTATAAAATCTTTAAAATGGGGACTTCACATTATTTTGTCTGTCTCCATTGCTTCTTCTGCCATAGATACGGTTCTGCCCATCTATCAGTGTTACAATATACATACAGTAATAAACTGAGGTTGTATTTGCATAATATGGATCATTTCTAAATTCCTGTAACACCATCATTATCAAGAACCAAGCTGTGCCAGGCCATGACACAGTCCAGAATTTTTATCTTCTCTGGCAAATCCACACTCAATTAAAAAATATTCCTCTTGTAAAAGCAAAAATCATGTAGTGTGTAAATACTTCTGTAGCCAGAATCCATAAAACCATTAATTCACAGGAATGTTTTAACTCCTAGAAAATCTTTGGCCACAGTCAATACATGAAAAACCGCTGATGCAGATCTAGTCTGGGAAGACACCCTATGACCCCAAAAGATTTTTTTATACCTGCAACAGAATTTTCTGCATCCAAAATGGCTCTCATCCAAAATCCAAAATCTGCATCCAAATGGCTCTCAATAGTCTACACTGAAGCTTCTGTATTAAGCCCAAGAAATCTGCTCATGCAAAAGCCCATGATTAGTTCCTAAAAATCTTGTATGACACACTATGCTTGTGAATGGATACAGGAAACAATTTTTAATGACAAAACAACAATGTAAGCAAGTTTAAGGTTTCAGCAAAGCTTTTGAAGAAATCATTGCTTTGATTTCTTGCAGGTGATTACAGTTCTGCTGATATCAGCCAGATATCTCTGCTAATTATGGCAGGTTACACATTAGCAACTCTCGAGACTTGCTGCGCTGTGTGATGGGATGCAAGCAGTTTGTTATTACAGAAGCAGTTCCCTAGCACAACAGGACATCAGACCATGATAGGGTATGCAACCAAGCTATGCAATGATAGAGGTTTTCTGATATGATGCAATCATTCTCCATCCACCTTTATTTTGCATTACTCACCAGATTTTGCACAAACTAGAAGGAATTAGTTGAGATCTCTTCACGTCAACCTTAAATTAGCTGTATTTAAGTCACTGAAACTTGATACCGCTTATTTCATGGTCCCTTTTTTCACCAAAATAAATAGAAATTTCAGAGAAGTAAAATGTAAGAATAATTATATTACAATGATAAAAACTTTTACATTTGAAATATGGAAATTATATAGATGAGAGCTTGACAACCAAAAAGTCCTCCCACATCTTTAGCAGAGAGACTACAGAAGATACCTTTGTTGATTTTTTTTCCCTGAAAAGAACTGGTTATTACAATTCATATCTTTTACATTCTTGAAATCTGATATAACTAATACTGTCACAAAATGCAGATAATAAACTGATGTCCTAACAAAAATAAAATAGCAAACATAGCTGCCAACTATTGCCCATGTTTCCACTGACTGAAAGAACAGTTTGGCTCTGCCTTTGTTGCTTCTCTTTGTGAATTATTGTTACTCAGTGACCTGGAGTCGGGGAACCCTTCTGCTTGCCTCAATTAAGCAGTGAGCCGCGGCAGGAGCTGTTGCCATTGTCAAGTCCCGTGCTGACTGTACTGTTTAACATCTTTGTC
>NW_010242023.1:3551-11512 GCF_000690775.1 Eurypyga helias | reverse complement strand
CCGGCCCAGCCCCGGGCGGCGCGGTGCGCCCCGGGCGCGCTCCCATCGAAGAGAGGCGCCGGGCGACGCTCTCTTGCTTCACCCCCCTGGGTTTTATAGGGCTCTCCACGGAGCTCAGCAGAAGGTTGGAGGGGCAGGAAAAGTTACTTACTCGTGCCCCAAGTGCTTACACCCTCCCGCGCGATGCCGCGGGCACTTGGAAAGCGAGACGGTTACGCTTTATCACTCCGACACTGTCACTTTCCGATGGTGCCAAAGGAGAGGGATGTAGTCACTGTCCCGTGCCTCTGCCATCACCTCATCCTTGTTATCACAGCCTGTTTATTTTACCCATTTTTCTTTTTTTCGTGGAGCTAGCCCTGAAACCTCTTACTCAGGAAAAACTCTCACTGACTTGGGATGATGCTTTCTCGGGATAATGCCTGCAGAGTGTGGATCCTTGTTGGGTCAGCGTTATAATGAGCCTGCTTCCTCGGTACAAAGGCGCAGTAGCGTACTCTTGGCATTGGAAACTTGGTTTTCTGCAGTTGGACAGCCTCCATCCTCATTCACAGTTGCCTCCCAGAGCAGAAGGGCTGTGCACTGAGGACTACATTACTACAAGTGTTTTCTTTCGTAACAGTTGTAACTTGGATAGGGCTGTAACCAATTAGTTTCTATCTCTCAAAGGACTCCTCAATTTTTTTTTTCAGATGTAGTCCAAAAAGACACACACTGTAGATTATTCCTTTCTGGCAATTCATAAGGCACTGAATAGTGGAATTTTAAGTGCCTTGTATTTAGGGTTTTCTAAGACTCTTACTGTGCTTTGTTATTGGACATACCCAAGGAATAATTTTGTGTTAACTCTGGTATCACAAGCCAATTGGACTATTATGGTTTAGTGCCTCTGTTTCCTCGCATGCAGTTGCATGGCTGTAACCCATATTTCCATGGATGAGCACATGCATTCATTCACACACACTTTCATTTTTCTTTCCATTTTGTCTCGTGCTGCGTAAACCACTAAAAGAAACAATAAATCAGGTTTAGGATCAGCAGCTGGCATTCTAGCTCTTGGATTTTCTTTTTCATGTCATGCCATCATTTCCTACATCCTCATCGATAAAAACCTTTAGCTAGAAGCTTTTACTGGACTCTTCATCTCTAAATTTTCTAAATGAAGCATAAATAGCAGCATGAGAATCAGGTGAGTCAAGATTTTCCACACAGAGCTTCCCAATCTAATACATGCCTTTGGACCCCCAAGAGAGTGTGACAGTCAGAAGAGGAGAGTTATGAAGTGGCTGGGATCACTGTGTAAGTTCATGTAGGCTGGCGATATTAACAGTTGCAAGCTCAGTGGAGATCAGTACAGAGCAAAAATTAAAAAGGACCAAAGATCTGAGACACAAACTTTTAGCAATTTTAAGAAGTCAGTCTCATTACCTAAAAGACAAAAGAGTCAGCCTATAAGTTTACAACCTCCTTTTTTCCACATCCGACTTTAAAAGTCAGAAGGTAGGCCTCCAAAAACAGGGTGACTGCCCTTCATATTCTGAGTTCTTTTAAAAACAGACCCTGAGTTCACTGTATTTGTCACCTTTTTTTCCAGGTAAGTACATTATACTGAGTTCTGATTATAAACTATTCTTTGCCATTTTAGCAAATAGAAATAGAGTATAGACAACTAGAAATGAAGTATATTAAAACATATAGAAATAGAAATTCCTAAATAATCATGGGACTGCAGGAGCTGAGGTTTTATGTAGATATCTGATACCCCAAAACTTGTGATAAAATCACTGAGACTAGCCCTAGGAACAGCAAGGGGGGGAGAAATGTGCCTTCATCAGCCCATGGTTTCCTCTGTGCAGGATATACAAACCACCCGTTAGCTGGTGCCGGAAAGGGTTAACAGCCTGACCTTCAGACAGAAGCTCTTGTTGACCCTACTCTGCAACACTTGGCTGAAAGGTTATGCCCAAAGGGAGAGCTTGCTAGCAAGAGGGAAAAATCCAAAGACAAGTACTTAGGAAAAGAATACTTTGGCTTCAGTGGTCCAGTGGCCTGGCAGAAAGCAAACCCTCATAGCAGACAATACAAGATTGTAGGACTCTTCCACTGGAGGACCCAGACACAGTAATAAAATAATAAACTGTCAGAGTCTGGTTTGTCCATACAATTTCCCAAAAGGTTTATGGATATAAAAGAATCAATAGTTAGCAAAACAGTTTCCTATCTGGTAATTCAGCTGTTTGGTAGGAAGGTACATGGAGGAGCTACTTAGTCACTGTGTTAAAGGTAGCCACAGAAAGTCACACTGTGGTACGGCACCCTGAGCTTCCAGTGGTGTGCTAGTGCCTCTCCTGCAGTGTGCGACAGTGCGATGCACACCGGGAAAGTCCTTGTTGCAGGGTCTTTGCAGTCCTCATAGTTACTTTACAGCCTTCAGGACACTGCTGCCTTTCCTGCTATCCTAGGATTTTCAGAAACATCTATTTCATTTTATCCATTCTCTTCCTTTTTTTTTTTTTTATGGCTTCTGATTTCTTAACAGTCGTTAGTAGCTTAGAACGATTTCTGCTGGTACTTGTGGGTGATAAGTATTGCCAATGTACCTTGGAACAGCATGATTGAAGCTCCAGCTAGAGTTTCCTAACAATTTCAAAGGGAGAATATACTTCTACAGCCACAGAGTGACTGTCAGGTAGACAAATCCTAAAGACTAAAAAATATTGGAACCACACATATGCATGAGTTTCTTGCCTCAGCAAGTCTCATGAACTTACCAAAATCCATCTTGATAACATTTTATCCATCATGATAACATGTTATTTCTGCAAGCTGCTTTAAACTTTGTTGTTGCAATGTAAAAACTTTCAGCCTGAATTAATTAATTCATTCCACTGGCAACATGAGCATTTAGCTTTATTATTATTTTCATCAGTGATCTTGTTCTGTTGATTCATATCCTCTCTTAGTCTTTGCTTTACTTACAAAAACAAGCTGAGCTTTTCAGTTCTCAGAGAACAGACTTTCCTTCCCCTAGATTATCATACCTCCTCCAGCAAATGCGCAGAGGAGAGGGAAGAAAACATTTTGCGGGAAAGTAGACTTCAAAGTTCCACTAGGGCCTTTTAAAACCTGGTTTACATCCTGTGTTTGTTTTGCAGGGAGTTTCCGCAATGGACAGGAGGGAATGTGATAACCACGCTATTGATCAGAATGCAGGTCAGAGCATCATGCCAAGAAGAAACACAGGAAACCTTAGCAACTTGGTAATGTTTCTTTAAAAAAGCAGTTCATACGTCACACAGAATATTGCAATCTTTCACTCGATTTTGTCCAGAAGCACTGTTCCCCTCACAGTGGCATATCATCAATACTTCTAAAGCCTTGTCACAATATTGACATGAAGAGATAAAAAGATAAAAAGCATCTCATCCAAGTAAATCACAGTCCGTGCTGAAAGCTACACAGTTTGGGCCAGCTAAAAACCACATGAGGTTGGTTGCTAGTGGCATTTTGCAAGATGAGTAAAGGTGTGTAGAAATAATTTGGGGTTTTTATACAGGAATATAAAAATCTATCTTTTGAGGAGTCTTCATAATTGCCACATCACATTCCTTACATTTCCACACCCCATAAAAAAAGTCCAGAAAAAAAATTCACTCCAACAGCATTTACCTCTGCGACTGCTGATGCACAGAAGTAGTTCAAGCTAAAACTTTCTGTTCTAATGTCAACTGTCTCACAGGGTGTGAAATACTGAATTAGGCTTTGCATACTGTCTCTTCAAGAAACACGTATCTCTAGGTGAAATTTGTTTTAGATGTGAATCTGTAATTTATACCAACTTCCAATTCTGCAACGCATAGCTTTCACTCCACTCTTCTTCGCAGACTAGAGGACAGAAGTTACTTAGGCTATACCTTCACTATTACAAAGATATGATTTATCATCGGATAAACATGTAGTAGCTATGCAGCTAAAAAATCCTAATGAAGACCATGCCCTTTAATTTTACTGTGAGGCACTATAGGCAAGTCAGTCAGACATGTAGGAAATAGGCTATTTTGTCTCCAATTAGGATTTTACAGCAAGATAGCAGTGTACATTTTCTATTTCTCTGTTAAAACAAAACACCTGTGTGCCGTTGAAGACAAACACAGGACTTGTACCCACTTACCCTTCCATTATTTACAAGTAGTGCCTTGTTTGAATTGACTGCTTCATCAGCTTCAGTGTAATACTTGATTGTTAAGAATAAAGCCAGATAATATTGCTGAGATAGGAAGATCTCCTGTATCCTAGCAGAATACTAACTTACAACTTTCAAACTACTAATATTTGCCTTCCTCAAAACAGAGAGTGCCATTTCGCTTTCTGGAAGTCCGGACACCTGCCACATCAGTCATTCTAACGCTGAGCCATTGCAGAATTAATTCAGTTTTACTTTATATTTCACTGTAATATTAAAGGACTTATATGTTTTTTCCCTAATGTTCTCAGTTCTCCACCCCTGGACAGCTGTCTGCTGCATCAAGTACAATGTCCTGCTGTTGGTACACACATTTTCATTTTGTGTGTACACTGACCTCTTCCATGAGCTATAACTATGGGACAACCTTTACATATAATATCTCAGTGTAAAACAGTTTATAATATTACCCTAGAATTTTGTACTAGCTTAGCTCCTTCTAAAATCTGTGATAATTCTGCAGGGATCTTCTGTGAGACTAGAATCAAGCCATGCCTACTTGGCAGCAGAAAATTCAGCTTTTTAACTTGAAGTGACTGAGTTTCACAAGTTCTTACAGAAGTTAAGAGGACACTATGACATCTGCAAAGCAGAGGAAGGACTTGATGCTGGAGTTGACAGATGCGCAGCTGGTCTAACACACGGGATTCCAAACATTTCTACTCACATCCTTATTCCCCCAATTAAGTGTCGTTAAAATATCAGTGACTGAATGAAATATTTTATTGTCTCGACTCTGGATTCTGTTATTGTGCATATTATTTGGGCTGCATAATTAAGTCTGTAGCTGAAATTTGACATTTGAAATCTGTAGCTCATATAATAAGCTGTAATGGTACTTCACATAATGTAATCCATTTTCTCTTGCGGTGCAGTTAACTTCCTGGAACTAAAATCTATTTTGAAATCACCACAGGTAATGAATGATGAATGAGAAATCTATGTAAAAGTGCGTTGCTCAGCTACTGACTGTGCTGTTTGAAACATTATGTCAAGGTACATTGTCTTTAATAGTGTGTATGTCTTGTATATGGTTTCAGTGCAGTACGGTGTAAAAGCCATGATGGCAAATACTGTCATTACTGAGGTTTGTAACCTTCTCTTGAACTCACTATTTCCTTTCTGTCCCTTCCAGAATGTGGATACGCAAGTCACCAATCCACCAGAAGCAGCTGCACTTTTTAATTTACATCAAGCACACCATTTTGGTGAATTTGAACACTCTTCAGAACAACACTGCAAGCAGGACCTGTTCCCCAGGTGGCACTTGCCAGTGAAGATAGCGTCTGTGATCTCATTGTTAACATTTATTTACACGTCTATGAGAGATGTCATATATCCTTTTATAACCAGAAAGGAAAATGTTTTCTACAAAATTCCAATCCTTGTCATAAACAAAGTTTTACCAGTGGTTTCAATTACGCTTTTAGCACTAGTATATTTACCAGGAATATTAGCTGCTGGTTTCCAGCTGTACTTTGGCACCAAGTATAAAAGGTTTCCCCAGTGGCTGGATAGATGGATGTTATCAAGAAAACAATTTGGACTTCTCAGTTTCTTCTTCGCTGCCCTGCACGCCTGCTACAGCTTATGCTATCCAATGAGAAGATCATACAGATACAAGCTGCTGAACTGGGCATTCCAGCAGGTATGATGGGCGTGCAAATGCCAACCCTTCTGTATTCAAAAAATCCTTGTTTTGGTAATTCAAGCAAATTTGGATTGGGGGTTGGGGAGCCATTTCCATTGCCTTTCTTTGATTTTGAAGCAAATCCCCACAGAGCACTGTTAAAGGATGGAGCAGGACCTAGTTGTTAAAGAATGTAATATGGAGTCAAGAGTCATCACAGCAGTGCCGGTGTGTATTACATAAGTAATCTTCTTCATTTGAGATTTTTTATGTCATTGTAAAATGCACATAATTATACCTGCCTCACAGGAACATTTAAGTCTTTGGCACACTATTAGTTTAGTGTGGATTAATCTTCTCTGCACCAGTGGAACATAACTGTCTACAAAAACTGAGCACACGCCATTTATAGATAGATACTTTGTAAAGTGAATTAGCTAGCAGTGAAAGAGAGCTGAGCTAAATCACAATGATCTGTATTTGCCAGAAACTAACTTTGTGAACACTGATGGCTCCACAATTGGGATGATGCACACTAACTTGTTAAAAGATAGAATTTCGGTCATGCTTCTGAGTCATGGACAACAATTGGCTTGCAAAGCTCTCTGAGATCCTCTGTGACTAGAGAGTTCCTAACACTTGCATGTATCACCTTGAGTGCCTTGAGTATTGCAGTATAAAGGATATTCCAATATAAGGTATAGACTACAAATGTACATTTTCATTACCCTCAAAGTCTAGTCTGGAGTTTTACTAAAAGCACGGTATGATGTTAGCAGCTTCTTAAGAATTCTGTAAACAGCCAAACTACCTGTTGAAGACTCTGAAATCAGCCTTCCTGGTAATCTGACTTGAATGGATTACCAGAAATTTCCTTGAGATTCTAGTCCTTGGGATGAAGACATTATCATATTTGGGGCATATCACACCATGGTGATCACTAGCAGCATTGAAGGACTGTTGCAAGTACTCATAAATAGGGGAAACTTTGACATCAAAATTTAAATCACCACCTTTAAATCACCGCCATCATCATTAAAATCACGGCCTTTTCATCCATACAAACCATCGTATTCAGTGCAGCTGAATGTACCAAGTTGTTGTTTTTAAAGAAGTAGAGCTAAACAACTGTCCTGGCAGGATACTATCATGAAGAATGCCTGCTGATTTAGCTCCCTAAAATAGTGCTGCTAATGTATTTCCTGGTGTTATAATCTCCCAGGTATGGTATTTAGCCATAGATGGAATTTTTCTTTTTGTCACAGGATAAGATTTCTCCTGCTGTGAAGGCAGGCTAACAGACTTCAGAACCAGTCTCTCCTGGACCAAGATGCTGATGAAGTCTAAACGCTTCTCACTTAAAGCCTACCTTTGGTCTGCAGATACTAGTGGAGACTTGGTCATCAGAAGTAAATGGCAGTTACATTCAGAGACATTCAAATTAACAAAAATACTGTGTTTCTTGGCTTATTTCCTGAATGTTATGGTGAAAATAGCTGTATTTCATACAAATGGCTACATGTGCTGGTCTCTCATTTTAAATATGATTTTCTTTTGGCAGGTCAAACAAAAAAAAGAAAATGCCTGGATTGAACATGATGTTTGGAGAATGGAGATTTATGTGTCTCTAGGAATTCTGGGACTTGCTTTGCTGGCCTTGTTGGCAATAACATCAATCCCATCTGTCAGTCACTCTTTGACCTGGAGAGAGTTCCACTATATTCAGGTATGCATAAATGTCATTATTGCATGTCATTAGTCCTTATTTGTAGGACTGTATGTTACAAACTGAGACCATTAGGAGTTAGAAATATCAAAGACAGAGGATTTAGTGAAACTGACCGAAAAGTTTGTTCCATACTCTTTGCTAATTGCTTTGCAAGAAAAGTTGATTTCATTTGTTATTTTGTCAGGAGAAAAAACTGTCAGGTTCAGGGTATGAAGTGGGAAGAAAGACAACTTCAAACCACTTTTTTGCTCCTCTGATCTAGTGAGCAGCATCAATTGTCCCTTCAGGACCTATTCTTTGGTCAAAGACCTCTGATGCTGGAGGCATTTCAGTCATCTTCTGGGAATGTTATGTTTCAG
>NW_010242023.1:0-3520 GCF_000690775.1 Eurypyga helias | reverse complement strand
CCTGCTGAATTAGAAGTAGGTAGTATTGAACCATACAACATGGGATTCCACTACACAGTTGCTTGTTGCTCCCTTGGAGCTGGTTTGGCAATCCTTTACTGCTTAAGCGGTACCAGGTGGCTGGACTGTGCAGGAGGCGGCTTCTGCCCAATAATACATGAAAAGGTTTTCCATCTGTAGCTTCACAACTCCCTTCGAAAAGGTGTATTCTGCAAAGGAGACAACTTAGAACAGATGCATGATCGAATACAGCCAGTCCTGAGTTTGCTACAGATGTGCTTGTTTTGTAGCACATCTGGTTTGCTCTTACTTCTCCTGTATTATACACAGTAATAGTTGGGTGGTTCTACTGACATCAGTATGGTCACACTAGCATTAAGCAAGTATTGAATTAGGTCCCTGAACACCTAAATCTGAAGATTCAGTGACCTACTAAGTACCTGGTACTTGAAAATTTGATCTGAATTTGAAAAGTAGATCTGAAATATACCTCTTCCTACAATTAGTGCTTTGAGATTCTGCCCAGTCTATTTAGTGCATCCTTTGTAAAAAAAGTTTTCAGCTCTACAGAGAATCTGTATGGACAGGTCTAGTGCATAATTGCTTTCAGTATTAAATTAGTATGGTGAAGAAACCCAGAAGAGTAATACTAATATATTGGATTAGTTTTATAAACAAACAACCTTTATATTTGCAAATCAGATTCTGTAGATTTAGCACTTGAAAAGGCAACGTTTGACTTCACTGATGACTAATTCCATTTTTCTAACAATATCAAGATTGTTATGCAACAATAAACTCATAATTACTAGTAACTCTAGCATAACACTTCCTTTACTCCTGAATTGCATAGATATCCTATGCCAAATTTATTATCATAAGTGGAATAAAAGACAGTTTTCTGTAGTTGTGCAATTACTTTTGTCATAGTACTAGACTATGAGTTGTAGAGTTTCTGATTTTAATTAGTTTTAATTGACCTTAAAATTTTTCTTTGCAAAAAAAAAACAGTTAAGGCATTTATAAATCTGCTTTTGAGCTCATAATAATTTATCACAGAAATAAAGTAATTTAGGATACAGATGACATCTATGAATTGAGATATTGAGAACTGACCCTTTTTCAAGAGCAGCCTGTTATCTGTGATCTCTTCTGTATATTAGCTAAATAGCATAGCAATACTTAAAAAATGTGCTTCATCTCTTTGGTGTTATGGTGACATAGTTAGATTCTTCAATTATAGTTCTTAAATTTTAGTTCAAAGCCAATGATCTCTTTTCTTTGACTTAAGTGTGTTGGTTGAGGCCCTTCCCGATTTCCATATTTGCTTAACGGAGTATTCTTTTTGCCAAGTTGGCAAAAGTTAATAGCTTACTATTTTCTTTCTCTTTTCAGAGCAAGATGGGATATTTAGCTCTGCTTCTATGCACTGTTCATGCCCTGGTGTTTGCTTGGAATAAGTGGGTTGATGTTAACCAATTTATCTGGTATACGCCGCCTTCGTTTATGGTAGCAGTCTTTCTTCCTATTGTCGTTCTGCTTTGTAAATGCATACTGCTCCTCCCATGTTTTAGGAAGAGGATAAAAAAGATCAGATGTGGTTGGGAAGCTAGCCCACAAACCAATCAAACCAGCATGACTTCCAGACTGTAGATCAAGTATGGACACTTACTGCCTATGTCTGTAAATATGCTCAAGGCCATGGAACTCGCAAGCTCTGTTTTCATATTTTTCATAGATGTTTCTTTTTCACTTTTCATTTTGACTTCAGGAGTATGGGATACTTGATGCAATTTGGACCTTTGCTAAAGCAGAAGGTGGAAACATTCATTTTACACTTTATTCGGTGTCCTGGTATTTGATCATTTCTGTCTTCTGACTCACTGCTTTTAAAATCCAAGGGTTTCATTGCCTCAGTCATAATTCTTCTGTAGGCAAAAGCAATCGTAAATCATTGCTCCAGATGACCACAGAAAGTAAATAAAGTTCTGTGATTACACCACAGAACCCAGGAATGCTTTCTGCATCTCACAGCCATGTTTGTTCCTTCATTAAATCTCAGTATTATAATAGGACAACAAGTAGAATATTTACCATCCCATTCCCCCTTACTGCCTGCATCCTATGTTTCACTCTGCAGAATGGGGACCTTGGCACATGAGCCAGACAGAAACTGTGCATTCTTGAACTTAGACAATTGGGCAAGCAGAATTGCAGGGAACTTTACAAGGTAAATCTCTCCTGAGGCTTGAGCACAGTCTAAAAACAGAGGTTTTAGACTCAGATCTCCATCTTATGCAGGACTAGGTGTGTCTCTGTTTACTTAAAACGATAAAACATTTCCCATTTTTTATTCCATGAACACGTTCTTTTGTTTCTGATGCTGGACGTTTTCCATTATTTTGACCTAAGCCTACAGCCCTTGACATGTGCTAAACTTTATTCACACAAATTATTCCAGTGGGATAACTCGCATCAGGTAAATGTGTTTTATGGTTTACTCTAAGGCGAACACAATTGTGTGACTGAAAGAAAGACATTAAAAATAGACATTTAAATCTTGACATTGATTTGGTGAGATTTTAATGTAAAATGGCTTGTGAATGCATTTGCTTTTACAAAAATTTTCATATAAGCTAGTTAAGCCTCACTTCCCTTATGTTGCATAGGTCTGGCTAAATGTTTTAAATGAATAAATAATTTGTTAGTATCTATTTTTAAATATGTTATGCAGTAGTTAATATTTTCATACAACATCAGGAACATTTCTGCCAGTCTCCCTGAATGAGTTGACTAGGACGCGGACTGATGATGCCAGCTATTGCTAGGATCATCTCAATGAGAACAGTATTTGGTAATGGCTCTGGTTTTAAAACAAACAGGATAACAGTCTGTGCATTAAAAAAATATGTAATACATGGTGCTAATGATTCTGTTGTACATTTGTGGATTTGGTACACTGAGCATAAATAACAGACAAATTAAATAGCTACAGGGATACTACATTTTGTATTTGCCTGGTTAAAACCTCCTTCAGTTATTGCACCTTAAAAGTTGGCCTTGTTATTTGTACTTAATGTAGTACTGTGAAAATAAGTGGGGACATGGTGGCCTGTATAATATAGACTGAAGAGAGCTGAGTGGCATCGTGTATCAAAGCAGCAATGGGTGCCAGAGGCAAACACTCTAAAACACAGGAAGCTAGTGTGCAATGTGAATCTAAGAACTTTCTAACAGAAGAGAAAAAAGGTGTTTGTCAGTGCATTAGCATTTACATTTCTATAAATGAAATAAACTATTTTAGGAGCCATATTTGGAATGAAGAATAGTATTTGCCAAAGGCTTGTTCAGAATACTGCCTGCACTTTCTTTTCAGGAATCATAAAAAAATTAATAAAAAATCAGATTGAGGCAAACATATCACAGAACCTCACAAAACTGAGACAGATTGACTACAAAACTGAAAACGTATTTGTATTTTTTTACATAATGGTAAATAACTCAAACTAAGTTTTACTCT
>NW_010242022.1:27449-32010 GCF_000690775.1 Eurypyga helias | reverse complement strand
AGAGCGGTAAGGGATTCGCCGTGTCCCGCGGCCTCCCCCGGCGTGGGTCCCAGCGGGAGGCAGCCCCCCTGGTTGTTATCGTGGGAATGCAGGAGGTGACCGAGCTAAAACCAGCAGCAGCTGGAAGGGGGTGGGCGGACGCCTGCGTCTGGGACCTGAAGTGGCGAGCAGCTCGGCACCGGAGGGTAAAATTCCGTGGGTGAGCTGCCCCCTGGGACTTCAACCCGGAGACCGGGCTAACCCAGTTCCTCCGCTCGCTGGGGATTTAGGGGGAAAAAATCCCACCTTCGGGGCTGGCAACAGGCAGGAAAAGGATGTCAAAGCCTGGATCCCAGAGGTGATGTGACAAAAAGCCTCTGGCATCCTGCCTGAAATGCCCCGGAGCACCGCGGAGGCACACGGGCACAGGAGGTTCTGGAGCAGAGGCACAGCCACCTCGCCGAGGGTGTCACCCTGCCTCCCCGAGTTGAGCTTGTCACCAAACGGGGGCAAAGGTCCCCAGCTCACTGCTGGCAGAGATAAGGCACATGGAATGCTTTAGGCTGAGCAGGCGTGGCCGGAGGGGAGAAGGGAAAAGGGATTTGTTAACCTCCACAGAGGGAGATTTCCCTGTTGCCTCCTCTTACCACAGGATTTGCCAAGAAGACTTTCATCTCCTACTCCGTCACCTTTGGGGACAGCTTCCGACAGGGCCAGGTCATTGGCGTGGACCCGGGGAGGCAACGAGTCTTGCTCAGCGATGGCGAGGTGGGTGACGCGGTCCTCGGCCGCCTTCGGGGGTCGCCTGCGGAGTCAGCCGTCCGCCGGGCGCGTTGCCAACCTCTCCTCGGGGTTTCTCTTCGGCTCTGGCTTGGCTGGGAGAGTGCAGCACTCCAAATCCAGGCGGTGTCGGTTTTGACCGGGGGTGGCCGGTTGGAAAAGTGACTTGGAATTTAGGTTTCAGGCTTGGATGCCGCTGGAGGTAAAGAGCAAGAGGAGGACCACAGGGCACCTATGGAAAACGTGGCTCTGGGCAGGAAAATGTGGCTGTGTTCGTGCAGGGCAGAGCCACGCTCTGGGAAAAACAACGCGGACCTTTGCCCTGGAGTCAGGAGAGAGCTGGGAATCACACAACCGTTTGCGGTTGTGGCCAACACCCCCACGTCTCCTACAGCGCGGGTCAGCCGAGCACGCGAACCCCGACCCATCTGACAGCCCTGGGTTCCGGGGTGGGGTTCACACGCCAACAGGGGTGCTGTTCCGACGTAACCCTCGGCCCCACACATGCCAGAGCCCTCCGGGAAGGCACCGACTGCTTTTCCTCCAGGTTCCTGTCACCCGTGGGCAGACACACAAACGCTCCTGCTCGGTACAGGCCCTTATCAGCTCGAGGCCGGCCCTGTGAGGGGGAGAGGAACGAAACCCGTGACCTACTTCTGCAGGGGGCTGCTCCAGAGACGGCCCCAGCCACCTCCCCTAAAACCACGGGGCGATGCGGGGAAAGGCCGTGGCAGTCAACGGCCCCAGGGGCTTGGGAGCGGAGAGGCGCTGAGCGGCACCAGCCCTCCTGGCCGAGCTAAGCGGCCTAGAGCCGCGTGGGAATGGGGGTGAGGAGCTTTTATCCTTAGTGCTGGATTTAGAGCTCAGCAATTAACCCCGGAGCTCAGCTCCTTGTCTAGCTGCAGGGAGAAAGAAGGGCAGCAGCTCTGGTAACTCCTTCCAGCCCCAGCATCCCACCTCTGTTCAGAAAAGGGTGAGGGAGGGAAGTTAAACCTCCAGAGCCAGCTGTGATTCCATGTTGGGTATCTCTGAGCTCATCCAAAGAATGTTGCTTTTCTCTCAGACCCTGAGGAAGGCAGGTACTCGGTGTCACCCCGACCAGGCCTCTGAGCCCCTTTCTGACCGTGCTTCCCTACTTCTCAGCAGGGGCTGGAGGAGGTGGAATAAGTAGCTAGGAGGCAATAATGGCACTCCAGGCTCTATTTTCGAGAGGTCTAACATCCCATTCCACCTTCTGCCTTCCCAGGAGCTTCAATACTCCCATCTCATTCTTGCAACAGGCAGCAGTGGGCCATTCCCTGGGAAATTCAATGAAGTCATTGACATGGAAAGCGCCATCCAGACCTACGAAGACATGGTGAAGGAGGTGAGGAAGCAACTTATTTCCTAGGAAGCGTTGCTTGCCTTTGTCCAGCTTCCCTGTCCCAGACGCCACTACGGGTATCCGGAGCCACCTGTGTCTAAGGACGAGACCCTGATGCCTGCAGGGATAGGCCGGGACAAGGAGCGGGTGCGAGCTTGTCCTGCGTGTCCCCGCTGTCGGCACACGGAACCGCGCAACGGCGTCCATAGGAACAGCACACGGGGTTCTGTTTGTTTCCTCTTCAAGAACAAGGCGGTTTACGGCTGCGGGGCTGGTGCCGTACCGCAGAAAGGTCTGGGGCTGGAGGTCTCTGACTTCCTGCACGTCACAGTTCTCTTCCAACACCAGTTTCCTCTTTACTTCAAGATTGAGAAATCCGAGCGCATCCTGGTCGTGGGAGGCGGTGCTGCTGGAGTCGAGATGGCCGCAGAGATCAAGACGGAGTACCCAGCCAAAGAGGTAATGGCATTTCAGTTATCACCCTGGTTTCTGAGGGTGTTCTTCCCTGACGGTCCTGCTGGAGCTATCGGAGATGAGGAGTTTCCATGCGACAGTGGACTTCGCCTCCCGTTTCCTCCTCCTGGGAGAGCGCCTGTTGCCAGCAATCGCTGGCACTAGGTGCCTCGCTGGCTCGCTCCCCTTGGGCATTAAGCAGGGTGGAAGGAAGCCGGCTATAGCTGCTCCCACCCGGCACGCGGCGAGTCCTATCCCATTCCCACGCCCCGTTTGCTCTTTCGTCCCCCAACAGGTCACCCTGGTTCACTCAACCATCGCGCTGGCGGATGCGGAGCTGCTAGACAGCGTCCGTCAGGAGGTGAAAGAGATCCTCCTCAGAAAAGGAGTGCGCCTCCTGTTAGGTACGTACCTAACGACGCCCCTGGCTCCCGTGAATTCCCGTTTCCCCGGGAACCCCCGGGCTAGCTGGGAACGGCGGCCTAGCAAAGGCTCGTGACCCAGGGCGCTCTCTCCCAACAGGCGAAAGGGTCAGCGACCTGGAAAACCTCACGCCAAACCGGTTCCAGAAGGACACGGTAGTAAGGACGGAAAAGGGCACCGAGGTGGTCGCCGACATGGTGGTCCTGTGCACGGGGATAAGGATCAACTCCTCGGCCTACGCTGCCGCTTTCGGTAAGCGGGGTGGGGAGAAGCATCATGCAGCCCCTTTCTCAGGCCGCGTAGGCTAGCTCTTCCTGTTCCTGCTGCGGTATCAAGGGTTGATGCGCTGCACGAGACCGCGATAATGAACTCCGGCAAGGCAGAACGCCCCTCTGGCCTAACGCGCAGAAAAGAGGGTGAAAACCCAATTCCTCCCTTTGCACCAACACGCGTGCGATCGCATCATCAGCGTCTTTGCGGTCTCGGGCCACAGGCAAGCAACGCAAAGCTCCCCCTGAAAACGCAACTTTTTGGTAAAACAGGGGACAAAGTGGTGAGCAACGGCGCGTTGAAAGTGAACGAGCACCTCCAGGTGGAAGGCTACGAGAACATCTACGCCATCGGGGACTGCGCAGATCTGAAGGAACCAAAGATGGCCTACCACGCCGGGCTGCACGCCAACGTCGCGGCGACAAATATCGTCAACAGCTTGACGCATAAGCCTCTTAAATCCTACAAACCAGGTAAGGTAAATCTCCTAACACCTCGCCTTGGCTCCCGGGCTGCTTTTCCGCAGGGAAGAGCTGTTTGACGGGTACACATCAGAGCTTGCACGCGACGCTGATCGGAGGTGAAGGAACTCACAGCTGGGGTTGACTGTATGAGCTGGGAGCTCAGGCTTCAGCTCAGCCCGTGCCAATGACACGGCAGACATTAACGACCCGTCAGCCTACAGACACAATGTGTCCTTTCTTCACTGATGTCTTCCCGATAAATCTACTGGCGGGTGTCTGCTACTCATCAAACTTACTTCCTTGTCTTTAAATTGCTCACTGACCAACTGAATCCTGGGAACAAGGAGATGACTTGACATTCTCCCCCTAAACCATACAACAAACCCAAATCGCACACTGGTCCCAAAAAGCTGGCGAGGTGACGGGTCTCGTCAGGACCGTAGCTGTGTCGAAAGCTGTTCCACCTGGATGGACAGCAGTTTGGTTTTTAAAGGCTGCCCTGCCTATTTCCATTTTCTCTTACTTAAATCTTGTCTCTGTCTTGGGCTCCTCCTCTTGGGAGGACGGAATCATTCTACACCAGGCACACAGACAGCCCCCTCCTTCAGCGATCCCATCCCTGAAAGAGGGAGAGCAGATGGTAGAAAGGAGGGAGTTGTGAGCAGTTCTCCTTGGGCCTGCTTCTTTTCTTGCCGTGCAGCACGCGGGTCCTGTGCTTAGCAGGGGACGAGGCGGGGAAGGGGGGGTTGTCCCTCCAAAGAAGGATGTCCAACACCTACACGGGGTAGGGGTTTGATGCTCAGATTTGAAACGGCTTAATTTAAACCTC
>NW_010242022.1:0-27423 GCF_000690775.1 Eurypyga helias | reverse complement strand
CGATGGGCAGGAATGATGGCGTAGGGCAGGTGAATGGTTACTACGTGGGACGTCTGGTGGTGTCCATTGCTAAGAGCCGGGACCTGTTTGTCTCCAAGAGCTGGAAGACAATGGGACAGAGAATGCCCTCTTAGGAGGGGGTCAGTAACACACCAGCAGGGAGTACAGCAGCTGGCAGAGGGTGAGGGTGCACTTTTACTGCTCGGACAGACTGACGCCGTCTCCCGCAGCACCTCCTAAAGCCCCCCGACAGCGTGCTGCACTGAAGGGGTGCCCTGCCTCGCTGTAACGGGGAAGGAGACACCTCCCAAACGAAGTGCACGGAAGTTCTCATGCTAAAAACTAGGGAAGGATTGTTTCTTCTACTTCCCTGTTGAGATAGCTCTGAGCAAGAAACTTGGTTTACCTAGTTTTGTAACAATAAACACTGTGGTTATCAAAATCTCTGCGGTTTGTTTGTTATGTGGGTTGGTTTTTTGTTCTGTTGTTCTTTTTTTTCCCCCCCCCCCTCCTGGCTTTCTCTGCTCTGGCTCTTCTAAAAAGCACCTGCCTCACAGATCTGGAATCTGCTCTGCAGCACGTAGGAAGAACGGCTGGCAGCAGCGCCTGGGCAAAGCCTGCCTCAAGCCTTTAAGAGGCTACAGTAACCCTGGAACTCAACAGAATATATATATATAATTATACATATAATGCAGCTTTGTGTCAACATCTCCGCGGCAGCTTTAATTATGTCACTTCAGCCAGAAGAGCTGGGTGGTGGTGTGCGAAGTGTGATACAGCAGGCACTTAATTACAGACGCTGCCGCTTTTTTGGTTTTGCTTTTAAGGCGAAAAATTCCCCAGAGCAAGAGTAGGCTTTATAACAATAACCACACTTGAGACATCTTTTTCTTTTTTTCTTAGAAAACAAACAGAATCACCATGAAATATTCTCGGTAATTACAGAGATTATCGTGAGTGAAAAGGCAAAACAGAAGCTCCTCATGCATCACTTCTAAAATCCTTTTCCCCCCTCCATGGGCAGAAGTGTACCATCTACCCTCCCAGGAAGGGAAAAGGGAGCAGAACATTTTTAAGAGGTCTCTTCAAAGTGTGTGTGTGTGTGTGCGCGCGTGTGTGTGAGAAAAAATCATCACTACAAATCTAAAATGAGGTTACTCTTTAAAAACTTCTAAACTAA
Organism: Eurypyga helias; assembly: GCF_000690775.1. Taxonomy (NCBI): domain Eukaryota; kingdom Metazoa; phylum Chordata; class Aves; order Eurypygiformes; family Eurypygidae; genus Eurypyga; species Eurypyga helias. Next base: position 26,243 of record NW_010242022.1, on the reverse strand, counting down.
AGTATCAAGGGACGCTAAACAAACTCCTGAAAAAGAGATGGTAACTCAATGGCTTCAGGTGATAAAAATGGCTAGAGGATGCTGAGAGCATGAAGAAAATCGGACTAAACCCCTCTCATCTCTAGTCACAGCTCTTCATCAAGTCACAACACATCACACTACTACCACTCCCCCTTCCTCATCACATTGAAAAAATAAAACCCACCTCTAATGTTTTTAATGCTACTCAAGTTTGTTGAAAAATAAAGTTTCATTTGGCTGCTGTTGCTACTTAGTGTCTAGCTTGGCCATTTCTTGCACATAGATACCAATACTTTCACTGTCGAAGAGCAGAAAGTAAATGTTCTTCAAGGAGGAAGAGCTGGTGCCGTCAAAATGGGTGGAAATAGCTCTTAGGGTCACCTGGGCTGCCGTCTGTTTTGGGAAGCAGTTTCTAGGCGGTAGGGGAAGAAAACAGAGCAAGTGAGTGTCAGTCATCCACGCAAGCATTCCGCACACGCGCCGCTGAAAGGAACGAGCCGTGGCTGTACCAACTACAGGCGGCTAAGACAGTGCCAGTGGCAGTTTTGCAGCGTGTAGAGCCCAAAAGCAAACCCCAAGGTTTCGACAGCAATATTCATCTGCTGCTGTATTGGTTTCCTTGCTGGCACAGTTACTGTTTTCATTTGCATCTACTCTTTAGAACTGCACAAAGTTTTTTTTAACGCTCTCCCTCAGAATTAAGCTTTTCCATGTCGTGCTGGGCAGGCTAAAAAGTTCAAGGGATGATTATTTTTTGTAGTTCAAAAACAAACAAACAAAACAACCCCAAACGTTAACTACTTAGCTGAATTCCTCACTCTCTCATTAAAAATACTTCGCTCGAGACTTTGGTGAAAATAACTGAAATTACAACCCCGAGCCAAACTAAGGCCAAGAGGCATTCACTGACCCACGTTGATGGCAACATCCTCTAACCCACAATCTGAAGAGCTAAAGGCTACCAGGCGTCGCAGTGAGTGGAGTCCTCACCTGCGTTGACGCCTCTCGGGGCACCTGGCCCACCTCATCGAGATTCAAGTTTCTCGGCAGCAGCGTTTGTTTTGGGTTTTTTTTTTCCCATTTTAATAATTTTTCTCACCCTCCTTTTTCAGGTCGCAAAACCGTCCGGCTGCAACACCGTTCCTTCGCGCTCATCCCCGTGCTACAAGCAGTGGCTGACAGCACGCTGCAAAGAGCGCTGCTGCTGACATCTGGAGGGCATTCCCTGCTGCAGTTTCTCCTCTTCCCGGCAATGCTCAGAATAGCACTGCTGATTTCCCATGGCGCTGAAGAGCATCCACGCAGTGCTTGCTACAAGAGCATTGTAGGGAGCCTTGAGAAGGCTCCGGGGAGACCTTACAGCACCTTCCAGTGCCTGAAGGGGCTACAGGGAAGCTGGGGGGGACTTTTTACAAGGGCCTGTAGTGACAGGACAAGGGGTAACGGGTTTAAATTAAAAGTGGGGAGGTTTAGATTGGATATCAGGAAGAAGTTCTTCCTGGAGAGGGTGGTGAGGCACTGGGACAGGTTGCCCAGAGAATCTGTGGATGCCCCATCCCTGGCAGTGTCCAAGGCCAGGCTGGATGCGGCTTGGAGCAACCTGGTCTAGGGCAAGGTGTCCCTGCCCGTGGCAGGGGGGGTGGGACTGGGTGAGCTTTAAGGTCCCTTCCCACCCAAACCATTCCGTGATTCTATGAAAATTTAGAGCCAATACAGCATAATTCATGATCTGCCCAACAAAACCAGCATTTCTTGCGCAGACATGTCAGTGGAATAAAATGACAGCAAAAAATATTAAGCCTTATTTGAAAGACTCTGCCTTTTTTTTCAGACAACTTTGAGGTCCTTTCATAAACAAAGTGCAAACCAGCAGCACCCGGTAAGACTTCCTCTATTTTCCATTAGCAGGAGTAAATGTAAGAGCAACAGGAGTGAAACGGAACAAAGCAGCAGAAGGATCTGCACTAAAACTACCACTCCAAGGCTGGATCACTCTTAGGTAACGCTCACAGGAGACATGAGGTCTATAGAGACTATTCCTATTGGCAGTAAAATGTCAGTTCAAAAGTGACAGTTCTATTATTAAAGAATGGTAAAACAATTTATCACAGTTTCCTTTGACTTAACACTATAAACAAAAAACATCTGTGTATAAAGGAAGAAAAAAAAATCTTTTAAAACTACAATGCTCTTCTACTTATACTTTTCGTCCTTATCCATAAAAACACTATTTTGTCTTGAAAAGTATCTTCGTAAAAATGGCATTTTAGCTCCTGTGCATTCGGTGATGCGTGGCGACTTCACTGGTCACAAGGCAGTTTTACTTTCACCCAATTCACCACCCGCTAACACAACTGGACTCCGCTATGTGCTCTGCTCTCTGGGCACTACTAATTAACTCTAGACGTAACTATCGATTTGGACATAAGCGTGCCAACTCCAGCAAGGAGAGAACAACAACTGCAGTTAGCAGGGCTCGTGTAAGGTGTGTGGCGATCAGAGATCAAGCAAGATTAACGAAACTTGGGTTAAAAGGGTGGGGAGGCACTGGGACAGGTTGCCCAGAGAAGCTGTGGATGCCCCATCCCTGGAAGTGTCCAAGGCCAGGCTGGATGAGGCTTGGAGCAACCTGGTCTAGTGGAAGGTGTCCCTGCCCATGGCAGGGGGGTTGGAACTGGATGAGCTTTAAGGTCCTTTCCAACCCAAACCATTCTATGTTTCTATGATAAAAAGAAAAAAATAAAAGCTAAATACTGTGGATTTCTTAGTGAAGCACATTTTATTTGCTAGTCATTGAGAAAGAAAGGTCTAGTTGCACAGCTGGTTTCACAGTTCCCTTTCTAAAGCAGAACTATTGAGAAGCACTGATTGCCTTTCAAAAGACACGACTGTGTGTGACTAGCCTGTTTAACGTGTTCTTGGGATGACTGAAGCGCACACCCCACGTTTAACTCGCTCGGGTTGCGCCCCTCGTCCCTGCCTTCAGCCTTAGGCTGGTAGGATCTTCTTAGTACGAATGTGGTTTTACTGAGATTCGCCCCAGCAAAACGAAGGGATATAAACGTGAGTGGCGCAGGCCCGTAGCAGGAGAATGAAAATTAGTGCCCAGCCACAGAAAATGCAGCAAGTGCACTAAGCTCTCCTGCGGGTTAGCCCGTTTCTCTACATAAAGGTTTTCTGGTCATGCCTTTAAGGTGGAGAAGCAGGGGGTCAGGCGCCACAGCCCTCTCTGGAGGCAGGGTCTGCCCACGGACCTGAGGGTACCTCTATGACAGCAGCAGCTCTCTGACCGCTATTCGTACCGTTGCCACCCGAAACAGAATGCAGAAAGTCTCATACCTGCCGCTGGGAAACGGGGGGAAAGCCACGGACTTCAACTTCTTGTCTTCTGCGGCTGTTAAGCAGTTCTTTATAGTCTCTTCAAGCTGCTCTTCGCACTTGTCTGAGCCCCACTGTGGGATGTGACAGTGGATGACAAACTTTGCTGCTAGGCCGCTAGACTGAGTAAGCGCAGCTAACACAAACGAAAATATGACATTTAGTTTTGAATAGAAACCACCCTGCAATGACCTCTCAATCCAAAGTACTCCCTTAATTATGTTACCTCTCCCAAGAAATACATTAGGGATTAAAATATGCCACAACGGCTCACTCGCAGTCACAATCGGTCTTGTCTTTACTTTTGTGATCAATGATTATTTACCTTGAAACCAAAGAACCTGGGGCTCATTTGGTTAACACAGTTCTTGAATACTATTTTATAGCTTTCTCATTCAGCACAGGCTCAGGATTTGTTTTATGCGATGTACCCAAACCTTGCACTGAACCCAGCATCATTAACCCCCCAACAGACAGGTTTGCAGTGCTGTCACAGCCTTATCTGAATGCCTTCTGCAAATATCACATCTCCAGAGTGTTAGGGAGGAAAGTGGGAACTTTTTACAAGGGCCTGTCGTGACAGGACAAGGGGTAACGGGTTTAAACTGAAAGCAGGGAGGTTTAGATTAAATATCAGGAAGAAATTCTTCCCAGAGAGGGTGGGGAGGCACTGGGACAGGTTGCCCAGAGAAGCTGTGGATGCCCCATCCCTGGAAGTGTCCAAGGCCAGGCTGGATGAGGCTTGGAGCAACCTGGTCTAGTGGAAGGTGTCCCTGCCCATGGCAGGGGGGTTGGAACTGGATGATCTTTAAGGTCCCTGCCAACCCAAACCATTCTATGATTAGTTTGCTTTTGTTGCAATTGTGACAGTTAGCACCTCTGAAAATCTGGGTCTTGGGAATTTCAGGTTAAACACCCTAAATCAGCTGTGCAATTAATGGCCAGGGATGAAAAACTTGGGATTTATTCACTTGTCCACCATCATAGAGGAATTCTGCCTAATGCTTCACTGTGCCACTTGAATTTCAACCTGAGGAGAAACGTCAGGCCTTTAACCACAGGGAGCAAATTGGCTGAAAACAACTCAGGTATCCTGCAAGCAGCACTTGAGCTCCAGCCTGACAGGCTTGGATTCAAGTGTTTGCAGCTGAGCCTCAGTGATTAACCACCATTCATTACCGCTTGCCTCCAAACCAGTAAAAGAGGCAGTTTCAAACACAGCAACCCATTGTTTGAGACCGTACATTTTCCTATCTATCAAACTAAGGTTATCTTCTTTCCTGGGACCACTGCCTTAATAGCATAGAAGGATGCAATTTTCTAGTTAGGTAGTGATGTTGGCAGAGAAGAGTGGTTTACTTTGATGTTACGGCATATATGTTTGATTCAAAGCAAAAGTGAAGCAAAACACCTTGTTCAAAAATTTCCCTGTCATTTGAGATTACAAACCTGGGCTATTCATTTAGGAAATTGCCAAAATGAGACTATTAAAAGTATTTAGCTTCTTGAGTATTGAGATACGAAGCCAAATAAGGCACTAGAAGATATATTGTAACTTCTCTTATCAGCCACCTTCAACCCCCATAACTTGGTTTAATTAGCCCACAAAGGAAAGCCCCAAACTATTCCCTGCTACAGATGGGTTAAAACATTTGAAGGGCGCTCTCCTGTGATTTGTATTTCTAGAACGTAGCTGTAGTACCTGGGAGAAGAGCATTTCCGAAAAGCGTGCCGGCTCTAAAGATCTTATCGCCTCTTTATCTGTGTTCAAAATAAGGTAATTGTTTGGATTATACTGTTCATCAAACATACATAAAGCAGCGTAATTTATAAGCTGCCACCGTTCTACCTCTTAAGTTAGGCTGAGAGCAGTTTCTGATTCTCACTATGGAATGTGGGACAAACAGGACAGGAACGATGGCAAGTATGTGACAGCAGAGATTTCCCTTATTTTTTGGACTCCCACAGACAGAAATTGCCCAAGATAAATTAATCAGCCTGCTGTCAGTTGTGGTGGCACTTTGAGAAGCCTAAAGACAGAAAGGACACCTTCCAATAGATCAGGTTGCTCCAAGCCTCATCCAGCCTGGCCTTGGACACTTCCAGGGATGGGGCATCCACAACATCTCCGGGTACCACCTGCCCCAGTGCATAATCAAGAACAGATCAGAACGTCCAGAGAAAGGAACGGAGGAAAGGAGCTGTTTCCACATGAGAACGTAGTGTCCTTACCTTCAGCAACTTCCAAAGGTCCTTGAGATTTGCGAAGCTCTTTCACTGTTTCTAAGAACTCCTTCCCTCCAGCCTTTTCCAATGCCTTGCCTGCAGGGACACAGAGCAAAAGGCGTTGGGTTCAAAGTATCAGCGTGAAAAAACAGTGCTACGTTAGTTAAAAGAACTCTACACACATTATCCCGTTTTCCCCTGTCAGCAGCAGCCGATGTTTACGTTTACCACTCTGTCTCGCCACAGATAAAGTTGACTTTCTATTGGTGTTGATGGAAATTACTATCATTATCTCTAAGAATGCTAACTTGCTCTGACTTCCGGCTACAATGGCGAAGAGTGGGATTTTCAGGACTCAGGTTTTCAGCCTCCAGCATCAACTCACCATACAAACCCTACCACTGACTGAAGTAGGCACGGCTGGGATGGCACGGAATGTCTCCATGACCGACTGTGTGAAACAGCCATCCAAAAGCCGGCTGCGCCACTCTGTGCCTCTCCGTGCGACTGACTGCCTGTCTTTTTTACCTCCCTCTTGCTTCAATTTCCATACTCGTCCACCAGCAGTACTCATATTTCCATGTTCCACATGAGCAGTTTAAGGCTTCACGCATTATTTCTCAAGTACGTAAAACCCTACGCCGAAAAGCGTAATTAGCAGTGTTATTAACATACCATTTTTGTCACGGAATTTTCAGAAGCAAACATAAAAAGAAGCCAATAAAAGACCGCAATAATGATTATTTACAGCTCTGCTGCTCATGTATTTCAACAAATTATCTCTGTTTGGATTGTCGCAAGCTATCATTAAAGAAAGATAAAATAGCAATTAGCCTGTTATACCTAGTGATTCCAGCCTGATTTTCAGTGGTGTTGTAAGTGATATTTTATGGTCTGGGGAAGACTCAGATGAAACAGGATGGGATCTCAGCAGGCAGCTAGAAGACCAGCTACTGTTCCAACTCTACATCTGTTTTTTTCTGCGTGTAGCAGAGCCTCACCTATTTCCTCCTTGAGGTCTATTTCAGCAGTTGTAGGGTGAACGATGCCTTCTACTTTCATGGAGCCAATATGGCTGATGTCACTCTGTGTCAGAGACAGCTGCAAAAGTAACAACAAGGGAGTAGAAAAAACACCAGAAGAGTAATCTGAGTGCGAAACCATTTTCATACCACAAAACTAAAATGAAAAAAGTCTGGATTCAGTCCTTCAGAGATCAGCAGTTTCATTGTGTTCTACATGCATGACTCTGATTTTTAGCCTTTAATTAACTCGGACACCACTCAGATCATTTTGTGATATGCCCACAGCTCGGGTGCTTGCTCCAGAGCGAGTTACTGCTGGAAAATTCATGTTCTAGCACCACATTGTGAAGAGAAAAGGCTGACTTTGGAACTGCTTTTGTGTAAAGAGAAAAAGACTAAAATTAAAAGGCTTTTCTCCTGTAGAAACATTTGCCCCCCTCCCTTAAACTATTGCTGGGGCTGAGAGGGACCGAACACTATCCTGATCTATAAAGGCTTCACCACCCAAGTAACTAATTACCCTTTCAGTTCCTGGCATAAATAAAATAAGGAACGCTTTATCCACCCACACATCTGGATACAGGCACTGGCCAAAACTTGATGTCTTCAGGTGCTCAAAAAAAGGCTGCTCCCCACATTTCACAGCCTCATCACTCCAAGCAACAGAGGACTGAAACTCTAAAAATCATTAAAAAGGACTCTGGAGTTGCTGAATGTGTGCTCAACATGACCATTTCTTCCAAGATACGCTGCAGTACTGGAGTCCTAACCAGCACAATAAGCACTGCCCATTTTAGAGAACAAGGTGAGAAGCTGCACAGATTCTCGGGGGGACTTAGGACAGGACTGAACTCTAGTAAAGGGGATTGAAGTTTCCTCTACCCACCAGATTACAGCTTTCAGCAATCTCTTGGATCTTTTAGGTGTCTGGCACATTCCAGATCACTGTTTTAGCAAGAGACAGGATCAGACAGATCGAATTCTTACGCGATGCTTCATACATCAGAGTACACCATCAGTACAGGGGGCTTACAGTGGCAGTTTCAGGAAGAACACTTTATTCAAATGAGCTTACTATTTGAAATAATAATAATTTAAAAAGAAAAGCTTGGCCGTATCTCCACCATTAAATCTGTAACAAAAACTCCAGTTGCATTCAAAGGGTCCAAAAATTAAGGCGGGCAAAAAACTCTCCCTCTTGGTGAGTACAGGGAAAAAAAACCCACCCAAATTATGGGACCAACACCAAGGGCAGGCAGGTATTTTGGTGGGATGGTTCTGCAATTCTGGCCAGGCAAGGTGCCACAGCCTGCGCTGCGATGGAGAAGCAAGCACGCCCTGCAGCTCTGGTGAGGGCCTCACTGAACGGTGAGAGAGCGGCACCACACGGCCCGCTTTCAGACGGGGCGCTCCGGCTTCTGGCACAATCCCCCATGTGGAAGTTGCTAGGTGATCCCGGGACCTGGCCCCAAAATAGTCTTTTATAAATAATGGATAGCCTAGAAGGTTAAACCTGGTTTGGCAGTACGCCAGGCACAACGCAGCCAAGTCTAAACTGAACAAAGCTTAGCTTTAGGCCAAGAAACTAATCAGTCTGGCTCTCTGTGTAGAGAAGAGAGGCTGGCCAGCGTTTTTCTTGGAAATCTTTTATCTGCAGATATTTTTATGCAGACCCTCTACCCCATCCAGGACTTAAGTGAGTTTTGGCCTTAAATTTAGAGTCACTGAGGGAGAATATGTAGAGAAGATTTTGTGCTAGTGTTAGACCAAAAGCCTCCTTCCGTTTATGCTAGGCTCCATCGCTGTGACCCCAATCTGTTACAACTCTGTATTACCTTTTGTCCTGGCACAAGGCTCTTGGAGGACAAGATAGTGAAACCATCCCCAGGTCCATCTTCAGATGTTGAATTTGAAGCTCCTTCTTTTTCATTGTCCTTTTGTTTGTTCTATTTGAGGGTAGAAAAAAGCAGTAATTCTCAAAGGGGAAAAAACCCCCATTTACCATTACTCAGTAAAGGACAGATCTCATCAGTTACTACAAATCTCATCTTCTCAGATCAATATATTACTCATAACCTTTTAATCCCCAAAGATCACGTAAGAACAGAGGTCTTTAGTGTTTATATAATGCTAAAACATCAGAGGTTCATCTGAGGCATCACATACGTTCGTAGTCACATTAAGAGCCAGGGCACCCACATCCATCTGTAGTTCTACTAACAATTAAGGTTGTGTTTACGGGTGGGTGTGCACTAGTTTATTTTTGCAGCTGACAGAGCAGAGCTCACACTAAATCTAACTTAGTAGCTTAGTAACCCAGTCAAACGCTCCAATCTGAAGGAAAAAAACCCAAACCTTTATAATCTGAAAAACATCCTAAATCTCAGCTAATAAATCATACCTCCGAATGAATATGGACAGAAGCGAGCCATCACACCTCCATCCAAGCATTCAGAATGACAAAATGAGATAACTAATAGCTGGAGTTTGAAAGCAAAGTCCCCCTTGTGGGACACGCTCCTTCAAACGGCCTGGCTTCAGGAGCAGGAACCCTGTTCCTGCCAGGGCTGCAGGAACACGCCTTCACATCGCTCAAGATTTGGTTTAAGTTATGTCAAGAAGCTAAGTCTACCTACCAAGACCCAAACTCTGCAGGTGCACAAGTCAAAGGAAGGTGGTAGCAGAGATGAAAGATGCACATAATGCATGTTTAAAAAGCTTAGATTAAAAAGCTTAATATCGTTTAATCCTACCCAGTCAAAAGCTCAGCAGTGTTTAAGTTAAGATGCACGCTCTGGAAGGACGAACCGAGAGCACTGATGTGGGTTACTGCTGTACCGAATTAAACCGCTCTGCACGATGACTGAGGATGGGCAACCGTAAGGGAAGGTGCAGCGGTCAAGTTCCAATTCATTTACTCTTCTTGTAGCTGTTTTAAAGACCGCTAACAACAGCACGCCCAAGAACACATGAAACAAAGAGCTTGTCAAAACAACATTTACCTTTACCATGTCAGGACAAGTTCTCTGGACAGTGAAAAACCTTTAACAGCAACCCAGTACCTGTACAAGGCTGAAGGCGTGACATCTCACAAGTAGAAGAGTTTTAAAATACAGCTTCCTTTATTTTAAAAGCTGGAGTTATCAAGAAAGTATTGCAAAGGGTGACATGGAAATCTGAAAAGTTTCCCCCAAAGCTTTAAGGGTTTTTATTATGAAAATTCATTGAAAAAATACAGTGTTTGCCTTTATTTCTAAAGTTTAGAGGGAAAAAAACCCAATCCTGGTGTGTCTATTATCAACTCCTACAAACAAATAATGCAAAAGCACTAATTTATTCCTGCTAATAATCGAAGTTGGTTTTGATACTCCGTATCTGCCTCACACTTACCTTTTTGGGTGTCCGGGCCTTTGTAGACTTTGCCTTCTTCCCACTCTTTTTGTTCACCATGGATTTCCTTCCCTTCTTCTCAGGAGCTGGGGAAAGGATGGTCTCAGATTTGCCTTTGGCACCCCGTTTCTTGGCTAGAAGCTCTGGCTGAATTCTGGGCAGGACACCTCCGCTTGCAATAGTCACACCTTTTAGCAACTGCAAGGAGAAGCAGCGTGAAGGAGCACATGACACATCCCCTCAGCCTGCACGCCAGCTATTTTTGCTGACTCTATTACACATACGCACGCAGAGTCCACACTTCCCAAAGCACTGCACCTCACCCCTTTATCATGAAATAAAAAACAAAGAACAAACCCAAGAACTATGAGGGAGAAAAATCCACAATAACGAGAAATCTGGCAGGTCAGAGCAAGGTCAGCCAACGCGTCCTGCACAAGTCCGTCAGCGTGCAGGTCAGACACTCCTCTCTCTTCCTGCACTGCTCTATCTGCATACCTGTCCTTGGTGAGTCACAAGCTGAGGGTAGGAGGGGATGGTAAGTGCCTGCGGGCTACTTAAAAAAAAAAAAAAAAAAAAAGACGTCCCCCCCAGCCCCCCCAAAGAATTTTCCCTTCGGCAGGGAAAGAGTTTCGGTGAAAGCAAGCACGAGCCCCCAAGACCCTGCTTTGCAGAGAACAATAGGAATGGGCTGTGATAGTAGGTGGAGGGCAAAATCCAGCTAATTCCTAACGGACAGCACTAGATCTAGTCCCCAGTTCACAAGCCAGTGACCAGCACCATGGAGCAGGGAATGGCTGGTACTGCTAGCATGCTTTTCCCTCTCTCCTGGCCTCTCTTTTGACTTTTCAGTCCCCTTGACTGGAAACAGAGCTAGATGACTTCATGGGCACCTCATTTTCATGATTTAAAGCAGTCAAATTAAATGCAGGAATCTTTCAACGTGTGAATGAGGTCACCCATCTTCACGTGGGGCCAACCAAGAAGAGATCCTCTGATGCCAACCGAACCTTTCCGCCACCCCCGAATGCTGCAATTCCCAGCCCATGACACTAACTCTCTTCTCACTCCATAAGTTTGGCAGAAGTGATCCCACAAGTGACCCTCGGAGCCAGAGCACTGCAAACCACAGTCTGGGTGCTAATGGGACCTGGGCGTATGGAAGGGGAGGCGGTAATAGCAGGGAGTGAGCCAGATCCCTTTCCAAGATGGGCCTCAGAGTAACAGAAAACACACATTTCTACAGCAGTAGGGAAAAGGCCCTCCACGTGGCACATCTTGAGGTACCGGATGTCTCGAAGGACAAAATTAAGCATCAAGTTCACCCACTTCACATTGGGCCAACCAAGAAGTTGGTCAACAGGACTCACAGGCCAGGAAAGAATCAAAATCTACACCCACAGGATTTAAGATTAGATATCTCAGAACTTGGTTTGCTTTCATTCAAGCGGGCACAATCACGCCGCCTTCTGCTCTAACAACCGTGTCCTCAGCCATGCGTCAGATTAAACCGTTTCTAACCTTCCGTGGTAGCCGCTTCATTCACGCCAGCGCGTGTAACACTCGCGGCGAAACGGAAACAGGTACCTGATTCAGCTCCTCATCATTTGCAACTGCCAGGAGGATGTGTCTGGGGGCAATCCTTCCTTTCTTGTTGTCTCGTGCTGCATTTCCCGCTAATTCTAGAATTTCAGCTGTAAACACAGAGATAAAAATGAGTAACGCAAATGCCGCTTACCTACACCCCATGCACACATTTTACGTTCCTTCTTAACATCCGTTTACCTTTTCAGGGGTGTTTCCCAATTGAAATGGTCGTTGCTACAGAAAGGCAGAAACCAAACCGCGCTCAATGTGTTTGTAAATTTACGTCAAATAATTTCTCCTTCCTAATTACCTAAAGGATAGCTAGCAGAAAACATGCTAAGCTTGGTTCACGGAAACTTCCTTTGCAAGTCCCAAGTCAGAATTCCCTTAGCAAAAGGGCCCAGAAACACCCTATGAAAAGGTACCTCAGCAGTCCAACATTTAGCAGCAACCCTGTAAGAGTAAAGCATGCAGCGAAACCCCAAACCTCGTCCAGGGACTTCTGACAAAACAGCAAGGATTCTCAGGACCAGGTAAGACAAAGACTGAGGTGCATTTAAAGAAATACTTTGAAAGCCAACAAACTAGCCAGGCGATGCTGCAATCCTGCGTTAGAGGGCGTTGAAAATCTGTCAGAAGCTTCATTTCAGAACAAGCTATGAGAGGTTTGACGTAGAGGCAAGCAGAGACAACAGAAGAGCTTCAACGCATAAAACTGTTGGTGGAAAGTTCCTTCTACAACTCTGGGGAGAGGGGGTCACTTCAGAAGTAGTTTCTCTAAATTTGCAATAATGTTCATACTGTGATTAAAGTCACTGAGCTTTTTCCTATTGTTATAAAGGAAACACAGACACATCTTTCTGAGTTTAACTGCAGCAATCAGTATAATTCACTAACATACAGAGTTTGGGCCCTATTCAGCAGTTATTTCTCCTGCAAGAGCTCTACCAAAACGCTGAGAAGGAGGAAAAGGGAATGTTTTCCTTCAAATAACCATAAAAATCATATTCACACCTTGTTTAACTTTAAAAGTATCCAGTGCCCCTGACTTCTGGCTTTTGTTTTTGTATTTACATCTGTCAGTATGAGGGGGTAAGAAAATTACAGGCCATCAGTGTCCTATTAATGATACTTTACTCCTTTTTTTTTTTAAATCAACTAAACAAAGAACTGTGACTATTCTAAGAACTTCCCTGAAACATCTAGTGGAAATCTACGTAATGCTCTCTGGCTAAAATCCAAAGGATTTCAACAAGAGGTTTAGCCCTCAGTTCATGGGAAAAAGACAAGCTTTCCATTTTGCTCAGCAAGACTAACACAAGCGCACACTTGCCCTCCCGTTCTCGCTACCATACAGCACACAGACGTAAGGGAACGTTGGAGATGTAAAAGCCATTGCTCGGAACCATGTGCATATTCACAGTGAGTTGTTTAGGAAACGGCCAGCGCCTGCCGAAAACTGTCACTATTATTCATGCAAAACTCTCAAGAAACATTATCAAAGTCGCAAAGACAAGCACTTAAATTTTAGGAAATATTAGAACCAGGGCTGCAATAACTAGGCCACTGCCAGGAGGAAAAAAGCAAAGCAGTGTGCGACCGGAGAATCAGGGATAGCGTCACACCACGAACACACACTGGGCCTACAGCCTCGGCACTGGCATTTCCTAACTTTGGAGTGCTTGACTTGGACTTTAACGGAGACTGAAAAGAGATCCTGCATAATCCAGTCCCCGGTGAGGCGGAAGCTTCAGACGCGACTCGCAGACCTCTGCCAGTGGAGCCAACGCAGCAGCAGGCAGCAGGAACAGATTGCCATCCATGGTGCAGACCAGCGTAAAGCAAGAAAAGGGACTTCTCCAGTGGGTTGTGCAAGATTGGTGCCGGCAGCAGAGGAAGATTGCATCAGGGGGGAAAATAAAGCAACACATACTTACCTGTGTGGTAACTGAAGTTCTTTGAGATGTGCCAACAACGGGCACATCCTGCTACCTGTGTGCTCACCCCACTCCCCCAGGTTCTGGGTCCTTAGGCCAGCAGCATCCTGATGGTGCACTCAAATGTCCTCTGCCTAATGTTAAGAGCAAAAAACGCAGAACACTCAAATGCCAGCCCGCAACCACTGGACACCAGGAAGGAGGAGATCCAAGGCAGGGACGATGGCTGGCAGACTGTGGAATACGCATATAACGTATCAAAGGATGCCAATTATTTGGACGGGTAGATAATTGCCTTACCACCTCCTAACGACTGTTCATACGCGTATTTTTCTAATGCTGGAGGCAGAGACTCGCAGTCTTTAGAATATAAAACAGCACTTGCAACATCAAATCTGAAGGCTTCGGTTATCTGATAACAACAGATCCCTAAAGAAACCGCTTTGCATTTCAAGTAGAAAGGTCCTGACAGCTGAGGTTACCTGAAGTCTAAGCAGGCTAGTCAGAGCATATAGGTCCTGCAATAAAGCCCTGTACTATAACAACTGCTCTTGAAATCGGGCATCTTGATATTCTTGGACACAAGTCGGTTTTACTTTATGTGCTCCCAGCAGCAGGCATTAAGAATTAAAGTGAAATCTGAAATAATCTCGCTTCCCTTAAGACTCAAAATCCACAAAGATGCCTCCACGCTGGAAGCGTAACTCCAAACTCGGACATCTTCAGTGCAAACGGTCACGAGCTCATTAACGCGCTCCATGGTTTACCCTGGCCTCAGACAGACGCTGAATGCTGCTCAGCAGAGCAGCGCCCACAACCACCCACCGGCTCTACACGCCACCTAGGATTTTTAAAGAACCCTTTTCTCATGTTTGATAGGCATTCAGGACCACGGAAGAACATAATTGCCTTCCAACTGACACAGGCAGCGGCCAAGCTGTGACCGGAATGGGATTACACCTTCTCATCCTGTGACATACCGGAAAAAACCAAAGAGTTTTCTTTAGCTGATGGATCCACAGATTTGGAGTGTCTGGGAATCAAAAGCATCCTAGCCAGGCTCAGCTGAGCTCAGCCTCCTTTTGTGAAGTGTGCAGCTGGACTGATAAGAGAGATATATGAGAACTACTGATAGCAGACTTGGAAAGATTTCCGACAGGTTATCTTGCTTTCCATTTCCCCTTTAGGATAAGCTGTGACAGCTCCTGTTACGCTATCACGTACACATCTACCAACAGTACCTTTGCTCTGAAAGATATATCAGATGATGGGAGTCCTTGGTCCTCTATGTGCAGGCGGGAAAGCACATGCTCGATTTGTCACTGTGTGGCAGAAGACTTGGAAAGATTTCCGACAGGTTATCTTGCTTTCCATTTCCCCTTTAGGATAAGCTGTGACAGCTCCTGTTACGCTATCACGTACACATCTACCAATAGTACCTTTGCTCTGAAAAGATATATCAGATGATGGAGTCCTTGGTCCTCCATGTGCAAGCGGGAAAGCACCTGCTCAATTTGTCCCTTGGTGGCAGATGAGTACAACAGAAGATCATGCCAGCTGATGGATGTCCTTTGAAGGAGGAAGTATGCGCGCTGGTGTTGTGTTATGCCCTAATTTAGAGAAGAAGGCTTTCCATCATGTCATCTTCCACAAGCTTCTCTGACCAACACACCTTTCACATGTCTTCTGCTTCCTAAGCAAGAGGCATCTGTACTCTCTGTCTACGTTTTGGGGAGGTGCATTATGGGACACATGCGGTTGATGTTTGATTTGGATGATGGTGACCGGAGTCAGCCCCGTGCACACTCGGAGCAGAGCCTGGCGCGCGTCTGTCACAAAGTCCGTAAATCCAATGGCACCGAGGCAAATTTTTCATGGAGTTTTAACTGTGAAGCCAGCGGAGCCCAACACTGTTCCAGCAAACACAACCTTCTGGGTAGGAATTAAGCTGCAGTTCTGCAACACGGTTTTTCAAGCCTGAGATATAAAACAGCATTGTGCAAAACAGCCTTAGAACACTGATGAGATCTACTTCACACTGGCTAGTCAGTCGAGGTAAAAGTACCTCTTCTTGAGATACGCTGCGGTGATTGCTGGCATTTTAACAATGGGGTCGATAAGCCAAAGTGCTGCTTTGGTACTGATAATGGCTCTGGGGTGCAGCCAAAAATCAATCATAGAATCCCAGACTGGTTTGGGTTGGAAGGGACCTTAAAGATCATCCAGTTCCAACCCCCCTGCAATGGGCAGGGACACCTTCCACTAGACCGGGTTGCTCAAAATCCTGCATACAAAGGGAAAAAATGAGGATGTAGTAGCTTGTAACACAGGACACATACCAAAGCCAAAAAGCAGCCTGGACCACGTGGCAACTGGGAATACGTATGCTCAAGAAGTGTATGCACCAGCCGGATGATGCTAGTCAAGAGGATCGGTGCTTCAGGGCAGCACAAAGAGGCCATCAACAGACCACGTGCATGGCTGACGGCTCACCGGAGAATCGCTGCTCTGTGCCAGACCCTGGATGAATGCAATCATGCAGCTCTGGTCCTGTTTGACCCTTCCAGCCTCATCCACCTTACCCCTATTCCAGCCACGACTTGCTTTCCCAGCTCCGTGGCCCATTCTCCTCTCCTCAGCAACCCACACCCAAGATTTCTACCTCAGTTGCCCTTCCTGGACAGTTTCCGTTTCTCCCGTCTACTCTTCTCCATTTTAGTAATGGTCAGGCTCAACCTTCCTTCTAGTTCTTCATTATCAGCATGCCCTCCATCCAATCCTTGGCCTATGCCCTACTTTTCCAACTTTCTCTCCAGCTTCCTGGCAGGAATTTTGGACACCCCTTGCCATTTATATGCTCGCTGGTCATCAGGGCAGCTCTCCCCACTAGCCAGATCCATCCCTGGCTCAGTGTCCAACATCAGCAGTCTTCTCCCACTGTGTACCCAAAATGATACGACCTCTTCCCAATCTCTTCCTCTGATTGATATGGAACCTGTTCCTAGTTTCCCAGCCTGCTTATCCAGTTAATTCCAGCCTCCCCTTCCTACCGCACAGACAGTAAGTAGGACTAGCCACTCCTTCAACTCCTATTCATGTACTCCCTGCCTTCAGTCCCAGACCTCTTGCCACCTGCCTCTGTCTGGCTTTTGCCGTCACGTCAGAGGGGTGTGCTGCCCGGTACCGCCGGGTCCACAGAAAGCCCGTCCCCTGCTCTCAGTGCTGTGACCAGGAGCAGCTGGGACAGCAGTGAGAGGGAAAATCCTTCCGAGCACCTGTAGCCACGGGCTGAAGCACACTCAGCCACTGCATGGAGCGGCCCACGCGCAATCCAGTCACACATCGGAGCTGAGAGGTTGAGGCACACTCTGTCGCTCTCTGGGACGACGCCTGGGCAGCGCTGGGAGCTGAGAGAGGCTGGAGCGTGCTCAGTGAGGACCACTGCTCAGTGATTTTAGCTGTTAAAATCAAAGCAGCCTCTGCCGAGCGTGAGCAACCCGTGTCTTTCCAAAGTTACGGCTTGGCCGAAGAGAGCAGATCTCTCCGCGATGGCAGAGACCGCCCTTCCCTCTTCATAAAGCATTGTCTCTGCTCAAATGCGGAGAAGCACCCAGGTGTTTAGAGAAGTTCTCAGGAATGTTCTAAGATAACAAAAAAACCATGGTTCCACCCGCTTCTGTGGAACAGTTAAAGAACCAGACTCCCTTACTCCCACCCTCCCAGATCCAGCCTGAAGCAGTTCCCCCGTATGCAGGCTTCCAGCCTGAGTAGCCCCCATTTCATAGCTGCAAGTACTGGAAATAAAACTGGAATTTGTAATAGGAAGCATGAGATAAGGTTAAGAAATGTTACCAGTTTGATATATAATACCCCTTTTAACAACAGCCTTGGAAAAACACAATTTTGTTTCTAAAGGCTTCCCAGAATCGAAGGCTACATTCACACATACGCACTAGGAACAACTAGTTGAGCAAGGTTAGATGTTGCAACACTGGCTTTTAATTGAACCATCTACCTTGGCCATCTTTTCAAACAAAACTCTGGAGAGAGCACAGAAACTTTGGTTTGGAAAGACCACAAGCAATAGGTGTTTGCTCGGAAACGTTATTCCACTCTATTAAAATACATACAGGGATGGAGCAAGATGGGGTTCTCTCTCAGCTGAACCAAGCACCTTAAAATAGCATTCCCTTAGCACTTATGTGGGCCCCCAGCCTACACATGTAGCAATTTTCTTGCCTGGTTGACTACACATTCTTTTTTCCTAAAACAAAGCGTAGGCCCACCCGTAATCTGCCCTTACCATATTAATGATTTCAGTTAAACTGCACTGGCTAGCCAAAAGCAGAGCCAGGATATACACTGCTCTAGTTCAGGTGATAAGCAAAGAGTGCTGCGCTGGGTGTTAATAATAACTCAGTGCTGCATACGCCAGATGTGCTGTTGACAATTTATTACTACACCTTGTAATAATTGGCACAGCTCAGAACAAGCATCTCCAAATGTTTATCCTAGAAACCCCATTGGATGCTATGGATCCCTGTGGGGTGGGAAAAAGAAATAAGCATTTCTCCCCAGACTGAAGGGCAGCAGAGTCTCTATGCAGCACGTTATTCAGTTGTAAAAGTTAGTGCAACTTCCAAAACCCACGTAATATGGTTTTCATCTTGCAATACCCACACACCCAGAGGTCTGAGTAGAGCAAAACCACCTTGTTATAGAGAAATGTGTATATACGACACCCCCAAAGAGGCCTGAATCTCCACTAGCAAACATACGGGGGCCTACCAACAAAACTGAGGTTGAACATCACCACGGTAGAGAAGGGGAGCTACGAGAGCTATGAATCCTCCGCCTCCTCCTCCCCCCGAGTCCCTGCAGCCTCTGAAGCATCCCTGCTGAGTAGCACCCCACGCTGCAGACAGCCAAACGAGCTCTGCGAGTCACGGACAGCCCCGGCACAGCATGACTGCCCGAGCTCCACCAAGCGAGAGGTCTCTGCAGTGACGAGGCTTCATTTCTAATGTGTGAAACCAGACTGTGCACATCCGAGTACACAGGTTCTTAATGAAGGGAAAGATGCTCTCCAAAATCACGTGGAGAACTGATCTTTCCTATGACTGAATGATCCTAATAAACATGTTTGTTCTTACAAAGTAAAAAAATAAAATCAAACGAGTAGGAGAGATGCTCAGCATTTTGACTTTGATTCTACTTGTCAGCAGTGTTTTGTTTTATTTTAAAACCAGCTTCTTTTCTGGATTTATCTCCTGAAGGAGCTGGGGGTGAACAGAAATGCAAGCTTAAAGGTTTTGTTTACGTTTCTTCCACCCAGGATATACCTTTTCACCCCAACTCCAGCCTCATGGGAAAAAGAAAATAAAAATAATCGATCCATGTCCTGTAATTAATCAGCACAAATGTGGAAGTTTCTGAAACATGCTATTAAGCATCATCAGAAATTTAGTTTTAATAGTGGAATTACCACTATTTCACATTTTCTCCACACCTTTGAAAGAAAAGAGTGCTTTTATTATCTCTTAGTGAGAAGGTGTAAAAAACAGGCAGCAACGTTTGCCTACAGACTGGCATGCAGGGACAAGCAGGCTCCACACAAGCTGCTTCCATGCCACTTTGGCAATGAACTATGCTCCTGAAACACAACCCACTCAACTAATTCCATCCAGGCTCGTGACTCCTCACAGATTCTCTAATGCACCTCAGTCTTGATCTGTAACACCCAAGTAACCTGAGCCAGAATCCTCTCTGCAGCGGGCGTTGTGATAATTTGCTAAAGGTGCTGTTTTCCACAATTAAGTAAAAAACGGAGCAGATAGGATCATAGGACAGTCTGAAATATTACAGTGCATCGCATTGTCACGTGCCATCTGCCCCTTCCTCTGAGGTGAGTTCCAGAAAGGAAGGGAAAAGAAATCTCTGGGTACGTGGGAAGATTTCAACCCTGGCACAGTTTCTTTATACACTTAGGCAAGCCAGAAGGATTTTAAAAATACAAATGAACAACCTCTATATTTCGTAACACTTTCACACTGTTCTTCAAGGAGAAATGCAGCTAGCAAAACAGTTTGTTCACTTAAAAAGCACAAGAGATGTACAAGGTGGGTTTGCCTTTTTTTTTTTTTAATCCCTGTTATTCATGTCCAGGTGTATCAAAACCGTAATTCATTGCAGCTTTCTCTTGGACAAAAAACCTCCTAGATGCACCTCCTCACACTGCAAAGCCATAAAAAAATAATCCTTCCAGCTAGTGACCAAGCATGGTGATTCTGAAGGAGAAAGTTGCCACCCTCAGCTTCGTCAAGAAACAAATTAATCCCCTGAGCATCTTAAGCAAATTTTAACAAACCCTGCACTTGCAGAGCCTGATGTTTCAGAAGTGCTGAACAAGTCCCTATCCCCTCCCATGGATATCCCAGGTTTCTGCGTGCGATCAGCACTTCCAGGACAGGGTTCTTGGTTTACCTGCTAGGTACTCTATGACGGCTGCCATGTAAACTGGTGCTCCAACACCTATCCGGTACTTGTACGTCCCTTTCTTTAAGTAGCGCATCATTCTCCCCACAGGGAAAATAACGCCCGCCCTGCTGGAGCGGGAGAGTTTGGACATTTTCTTCTTCCCACTCCGGCCCGACATCTTGAGGCTTTGTGCTTTTCAATTTGCTGGTGATCCAGATCCCTTTGCTCCTATCCACAAGCTGCAAGAGAAAAGAAATGGGATCAGTGTTTAGGAGGAGAGAAACATCTTTTCTACATCATCTTGTTCTTCCAGAAGAAAAAAATCCAAACCCATTCTCAATACCTGTTAAAACTGAGGCATTATTTATTGAAAGTTGGATAACTGGAACGTTTGCTATAGCTTTTCTTTTGACTTCGGCACTGTCAGTGTAGCAGTATCACGGGAAAAGTGGTTTGGAGAACATTAAAAAAAAAAAAATTAAAAAAAAAAAATCACCCTATGAATCCCAGAATGGTTTGGGTTGCAAGGGACCTTAAAGACCATCTAGTTCCAACTCCCCTGCCATGGGCAGGGACACCTTCCACTAGACCAGGTTGCTCCAAGCCTCATCCAGCCTGGCCTTGGACACTTCCAGGGCTGGGGCATCCACAGCTTCTCTGGGCAACCTGTCCCAGTGCCTCACCACCCTCTCTGGGAAGAACTTCTTCCTGATATCTCATCTAAACCTCCCCACTTTCAATTTAAACCCGTTACCCCTTGTCCTGTCATGACAGGCCCTTGTAAAAAGTCCCCCCCAGCTTCCTTGCAGGCCCTTTGATGTGCAAATCAAATGCACATTAAATGAATCCTTTTAAAAAAAAAAAAAATCAACCAAACAAACAAAAAAACCAAATCACACCAAGGCCGACATCCGCAGCACGGAATATTTCCATGCTGATTGTTCAGTTTAGCAAGTTATAAGCAGCTGAGAAGTACTGGCCTAATGGACAGCATTAAACAAGCTGAAAAGCAGATACTAGTGCCACCTGTAAGTGGAGGAAGTGGTGCTGCTCGCACAGGAGAAGAGAAAACCTACCTACACTGCTTCTTCCCAGGCCTGTCATATGGGGAATTTCACACGCAGGGCTGAAGAGAAGCAGCAGGCAAGCAGCTATGCTTCAAGCACCTCCCCTTGCGCTGCTCTGGCCTCGGGAACCGAGCCCCAGGGGTCAGCTCACAGGCTTCACCACTTTCATAATTCTCCCCGCATCACCTTCACAGCAGCTCCTGGGAGCCCCAGAGCCTTCCTCCGCAGAGCTAAGAGGAGGTCGTTATAATCTCTCGTCTTAAAAGGACTGGCTACCCGGTTTTTCTGTCCGTCAAGCTCCCTGGAGATGTGTTTTTTCCCCCTGCTTTAGGAGCCAACCTAGTCTATGCACAAGAACAAAGAGAACAAATCTCATTTTCTCCTTGTTTTTCTGGCAGCTGTGAGACTGCAGGTGAGCGGATGACAAACCCTGGCCTGCACGTGGTCACAGTTACACCCCTGGTCTCAGCCAAATAACGGGGAAGTTTTAACGCTGTTTCCAAGGATTGTTTTTAACTCTATTTTGATAGCTGCCTTGGTGGCCTAATTACCATCCTGGTTACTCCGCTGAAGTAAACTAAGAGTTTTTGTCAATGAAGGCATAGCTACGCAATTCCCACTATTCATTCACCTCGGCGAAGCAAGGAAACAAAAGGAGGAAGGTAATTCGAAAAACATTACAATGACTTCGGGTGACACTGTTCAGTTTTATCACAATCTGCTTTTTAAATGGCCTCTCAAAAACAACAAGAGTCGTTTAACACTGCTGCGAGCCCTTGGGAATGATCCACATTCAACCAAGGGCACAGTCGTTCTTACCCTGCGTATTACAAACCAAAGAGGGTCACCTGTCCCATACGAAGCCATTCACAGAAACCAGCTCATCCCTAACAGCCACATTCACGGGTGGGGTGCCACGACAGCCAACGCTGCTTTCACTTACATTATCAAGGAGCCAAAATCACCACCGAGTCCAGTGATAAAATGAAGGAGCCAAAATCACCACCGAGTCCTTGTCTATCAGCCAGATCATTTTATTCTTTCTGCATCCAATATATTATGTGGGCACAGTAACAAGAGTCGGGGAAGATTAATCAAACCAGCAAACCAATCAGACACTGGCACCTCAAAACTGATGCTGCCCATCATTCCACTCCGAGTTCCCTGCGAACTGCTGGTCTGGGATCACAAGGGGTGGTAAAAGAGCTCATAAACTGCCACTTGTCAGTGCAGATTTAGGGCAACAGCCACTTCAGATGGATACAAGAGGAAAACTTTCTCAGGCAACCCATTAATTGCATCGATGCAGGAGTAACCAGTTGTGTAGGACAGGGAAAAATTGGCTAGGAAGCAGCTCCAGGGACTAGAACCGGTGTGTTACAGTGAGGGGAAAAAAGGGCTGTTGTGAGAAGGCAACCCTTGCACCAAGGCGTGGATGCCCCATCCCTGGAAGTGTTCAAGGCCAGGCTGGATGAGGCTTGGAGCAACCTGGTCTAGTGGAAGGTGTCCCTGCCCATGGCAGGGGGGTTGGAATTGAATGAGCTTTAAGGTCCCTTCCAACCCAAACCTTTCTAGGATTCCTTCTACAATGACTCTATAAGTAAGCGTGGGGCGGAGGAGCTATACCCAACTGCAGATGCTGTACGTCAGGCGTGCGCGGCGATGAGAACCCAGAGGAGGTGATAAGAACAATCAGATGTCTCGCACAAACTAAGAGGGAAGGTGAAAAGAAGCAGGGAGACACGATAATGGTCTTTAGAGAGGTAAAAAGCTGCTTCAAAAGTGGAGGGAGTACGTGTTCCCTATAAAAGTGATAGGAAAAGAGTGGGACTCTTACAAAAGTTGCGTAGCAGGGAGGAGAGCGGAGCACCGGCCTCGGTCAGGTGGGGAGCAGCAGAATCTTCCCACCATCACAGCTTCAGAACGGCTAGAGAATGTAGGTCAGAAACGGCACAGGCAGCATCGGATCTGCCTTGGGACGAGGCCAGCTCCTCCAGCCCCCCTCACCCCACGAAATCAGCAAATTGTGACAAACCCTTTACAAACTTTCAATTTCCTATTACGCTAACGATTAACCTTTTCGGTTTGTGATAACTGACATTCAAATTAATGAAGAGACGCGGACTGGGAATTAGGTTTCCAGCCATCAGAGGTACAAGCTTCTGGAACAGCCTTCTCTTCCAAGTAACTTGAGCAACAACAACTCATTTTAAGGTGGAACTTAGGAAAAACCCGCACTAGGCTACGATGTGATTCCTGCAATACCCCCAGGACACTGCCATCACCCGCGAGTCTAGTCCTGCGCCAAAATCCCTAGGGAGCCACGCCGAAAGGGTACACTACAAACCACCGCATTTCAAAACCTCTCACGTGTTTGCTCCTGTAGCACCAAATCCCAACTGCGTCTAAGTCGGTGGGGAAAAAAGCAAACATTGTGAGACTGCAGCCACAGAAAACACCGTGGTTGCACTCAATCTCTGTGATAAGAAAATCAAAACGTATTCGTATACCGAAGTACAACGCTTGGGGCACACTCTTGCATTATATAAATTTCTGTGTAATTAATCACTTCTGGCTCATTCTTCTGTTGCCTCACTGAACTTTCCATTCCTGTCTCTACCCCTTTATTTTTCCCTTCTCTGTCACAGCGAGTCTCAGCCATTTTTTCCCCCTCCCTGCTGCCAAGGCAACCTTTGGAATCCCAAAACATTTTTCCAAATACATTGCAGGTAAGAGATCAAGCATATTGGCAGAATTTTGTGAGAGCCTAAATAGAAAAGAAGTTTTGAAACTCTGCTAACACCGTCTCTCTCTCTTCTTGGCAACTTACATGGACCAGGATATACTGGGGAGCAACATACACAACACTATGTTCTTGCCTTGTCTTGTATCCCATGGGAGGCGAATTTTGGTAATAAAAGTGAGCTATGGCATAGTCACATCTACCAGAAACCCATTCCTCATGACCTGGACAAAGAAATGTGGTACGCCGGGGTCGCCAACTACCTACGCCAGGCATCCTGAAGAGCTAAGGGAATGGTTCCAGGCTCGGGTGACTGTCAGTCCTTGGGATTTCAAAGCTTTCCTGCACACAGGAGCTACGGTCTGCAGCGAGGCTCCAGGAGTTCATGTCCTGCTGGCTCCTTCCTCCCACAGGCAGGGGCTTGGTTTAGCTTGCAGGATGCACGCCAGCTCAGCCCTGACACAGTTACGTGATGCACTCACCCGAACTGCTGCAGAGCTGCCAACAGCTGAAGCGCTACAAGTTCGGCGCTGCCGTCCTAATTGTTCTCTTTGGGTGATACAGCTAAGCGTCAAGGACGAAAAACACCCGAGTCCACCCACATCAGCTTCCTCACTGCCAGATGATTCACGGTCTCTACGTTGGTCCTTATAAACTACAGTCTCCATGAAAAAGCACAGCCATGCTGTTTATGTGAAGTCCATCATCACTGAGTTGAAGAACCACATCTATATCTGGCTACCACGACATCGTGAGGTTTGGGCAATTTAAAGCAATTAACTTTTCCAATCCCTTAATTGGTCACGGCACACTCCTACTCTTCCATGACTCCAACGTCCCCGTGTTGCTATGGAGGATTTAGTAGCTACCAGATCTCCCAGCGCTCTTTACAATATGATGAAAACAGGGTAGACTTTTGCAAGCTGGGCTTTCCGCTGTGAGTTAAGCCGCCTTCAGAGCCCCAAAACAACCAACAATATTTTCCTGCTGGATAAGGAACTTGATCTCCTCGCCTCTCTCAGGACTTGGAGGGTCCCTCTGCTTCAGACACTGCCACCCTGATTTCTTCCAACAGTTATCAGAGGAGAGTGATGGCTGCTGCAGAGGGTCCCTGGAACAACAGACCACCCTCGGACATTCCACTGACCATTGTGTTATTTGCATCCCATACTGCATCCCGATGGATCAAGGATTACCAAAGCAACCTTAAAAGCGCTTTCCAGTCCTTCCTACGCAGATGTTTAGAATAACAAAATCTCATAATCATCTTTAGGCGGTAAGGACACATATCATTTTTAGAAAAATAAGAATAACTTGCAGACACAGAAACAGACTGTGGCCTCCAAGTGAGCTTGGACTTGAAAACCTAGCCAGCAAGCAATTTCAGAGATTAACACGTCAGGATCTGGCAAGAAAGCATGAATGTACAGCAGAAAGCTCAGTGCAAAAAAAGATTTTATAAGAAAACAACCCACAGAAAACAGTAAAAGAAAGCCTAGTTTGCACAATGCAGCACCAAAACTTACAACACTCGTGGAGAAAAGTAAATTCTGGCTGTTCCTCTTCACATCTCACTCATACACAAGACAGAAGCAGGCAAGATAACCGCTACACCAAAACACACACTAGCAGCTAGTTATCACTAAATACTTGAGCAACGATTAGGTAAACTCCCAGACAGATTAAAACAGCTAGCGTGGCTCACAGTACTAACAAGGCTTCGAATCGGAACCGTCTCTGCTGCATTTATTCACCAATGCGAGGTTGGACACCGTGTCCAGACAGTTCACGTGAGCTTGGCATCCAGGAGTCTGGACTTGCAAATACTGAGAAAACCTGAGATCAGCAGGCAAAGACTGAAATCAAGGATGCGGAGGGCTACCGACATGCCTGCACTTTCCTCGTCTCCAGCTGAAGCTGTTTCAACAGTCAGGAGGTGCCCAGCAGCCCAAAGGCTGCGCACTCAGACTGCGCACTCGTATACAAACGCCCCTTCGTGAAAATCGCTCAGATGACCTAAAGCAGAAGCTCGTTACCTGAACAATTCGGTAAGGCACAGCCAAAGTGCAAACACAGTGCTACGCGGTCTCAAACCGGTGGTCACAGAGGGTGTTCCTACTGAAAGGAGCCTCACAGGCGCGCTGAAGCCAGAAGGCCCCGGGGACCCGCGCAGAGGCCCCTCGCAAACTGCAGAGGCTGACTCCCGCGGCACAGCCGCTCCCTCCCATGCGGAGAAGCTGGGCCCGACTCGGAGCGAGGCTTTCTTTTAACCTTACTGAGAACCGCCGAGCTGGCGGGGGACAACCCAGCGAAGGCCGGACCCCTGGGGCCACCTCAGGGCCAGGCAGACCCCGCCCCGCGCACGCCACGCCGTTGCCTGGACGCGCACGCC
>NW_010242021.1:0-12718 GCF_000690775.1 Eurypyga helias | reverse complement strand
AAGAGGAAGGAGAGGAGGATGAGGCGTAAAGTTGAAATGGGTAGGAGTTAAGTATAGTCTGAGCAGGCAAGTGTTCATTGAGAGGAGGAATCTGTGCAGTTGTGCTGAAGCATGCATTTTTTTAATTTGGTGCTCTCCACTGTTGCTTCTGTCAGCAGTTTTGTATCCTTGACTGTCCAATGTAACAGTAGTTGCAAAAATACTTCAGAGTCTTCTGTTGAAATGGTTAACTTCTCAAACATAAAGGCTTTTTGTGTCCTAAACTGTCTCCTCTGCCTTATTTCTCTCTAGTTTCAGAAAAAAACCTCTTGGTTAGTTTTCTGTAGCATCACTTTTCCATTTAATCCCTAACGTCAGTGGAAGGTTAAGCTCAATAAAACGTTTAGCAGCATGAGGTAACTGCAGTTGCTCGGCTTAAGATGGTAGCTAATTTCTGGGGACTGGGGGTTCGCTGTTAGACACTCTAACAGCTGATCTATTGTTGGGGAGGAAGCTGCCTTAGCTAATAGTAATAAGATGCTGCGCTTGAGAATCCTGCAACTCCTATTTATGGACATACATGGTAGTGAGGTCAGGGAGAAGGTATTGAATTCCACATTACAAGCTGTCAAAACTGATCTGAGAGGATAGCTGCGGGCTTCCCTGCTGCCATTCAGCAGCTCTGTTGTCGTGGTTTAACTTTGGCTAGCAAAATACCACAACAAAAAAACTTGTTCCAGGGCTTATAGTACATGCATATGGGTGGCTGACTATGAGTTGATTGTGAGCTGTCCTATCTTCACCCAACCCTCCCCTCTAAATACGAAGATGCCCGTGCAGAGAAACCCGGGTCTGTACTAGCAGACAACTTGAACTTGATCAAGAAGCTGAACTTTCTCTTCAAGAGTAAAATTCTCAAGTGTTTCCCCAAAATAGCCCCTAAGCTGCCCTTAACTAAAGGGATTGACTCTTCAGTCAATTGAACAATCAATTCCCTTTAGGGGATTTGAGGTGATGGGCAGACTTTGAGGTAACATGGCTCAAAAGGCTGCCCAGAGCATACAATCTTTGAGTGGTCATCTATAGATACCCTGGCAGTAGCTGTCTCCAGCCTGAAGTTATGTGTTTCCAGGGCTGCTGTTTGATGCTCTTGGTGCCTGCCTCAGGAAATGGACCTCTCCCCAGGCAGGGAGAGCAGTGCAGCAGCACCCCCTTGGGCATCTTTGCCTATGGTAAGTGTGGTTCCCTTACAGTGAGGGAGAGGAGGCTTATGTTGCTGTGTGCTTAAAGGATGCAACAGCCCCGGGTGAGTCTACAATGCAGCTGTCAGTAGTTACAGGGTCTATGAGACTTACTCTTGTAAAACAAGAGTAAAATCCCTCCCCCCCCGCCCCCGAGTATAGCAGTTACCCAGTATGCCAGCTTAGTCTTTAGCCTTTTACCCAAAGGCCCCTTAGGGGAGCACTCCTGTACTAAAAAAAAAAAAAGTATTGCTTTGAGGGCTGCTACCAATGCCACGATTACTGTGGTCCTTGCTGTTCTGAAAGAGCAATGTGTGCAACCTCTTTGGTGATCCCGAAATGAAATGCTTGCAAGGCATTACTGGAATCAAGACTTAAAAGGGAGCTGCTGTGCATGATTAACCTTGCCTGTTAATTGACTCCACTGCCTGCGGACACTTCTCTCAGTGTACCCTGTTCTCTGCTTATGGGCCTGTTAACCTGGGTGTGCAGGACAACAGGTAGTTGCTGAAGCTGTTCTCCCATCTATATGCTTCATTTCTGGTGTACAACCTGTAAAGAGGGGTGAGAAGCACGTAAAGTGCCAGAATCGTCAGTAAACAAATACAGCCATATATACCCACAATAGTACTTGTATTTCTTCGCACTTGAGCAGTTCTTGGATTAAGCATTAAACAAATTGAGGTTGTTTCAGTAGCTGAGTTAATAAATGCTGCCCCGGGGCTCTTTGGGGAAATAACAGCTTGTCCGGTTGTCAAAGTAACCTTCCCTTGAAATTACCTAGCTGGGTTGTACTTGAAACTGTTTATCACACAGTGTTGTAAAGCTGAGAAGGGGAGCCAGCAGGAGAACTTAAACTAAAAGATGAGAGCCCAGTCTTGGATAGTAAACACTTTTTCCTTTCTTCTGTGGGACTATAACAGGTTTCACTAGTGTTCAGCACGTTTGGCTTCTAATTTTTAGCGTAATTACGCTTTGTCTCTAGCTAACCCTTAAA
Source organism: Eurypyga helias (assembly GCF_000690775.1). Classification (NCBI taxonomy): domain Eukaryota; kingdom Metazoa; phylum Chordata; class Aves; order Eurypygiformes; family Eurypygidae; genus Eurypyga; species Eurypyga helias. The sequence continues at coordinate 10,501 of NW_010242021.1, read as the reverse complement.
TATAGCTACCCAAGCGGCATGTTTCACTACAGCTCCCTCACTAGAAAGTAGGACACCATCCTACATTGCTTGCTGTTGTTTGCATTCTGTCTTTTCTAGAGGAAGAGAAGCCATAAATAGAGATGCTCTAGACAGAAGCATGTCCTTTCATAAATCCTACACAGCTTATTTGCCAGTCATAATAGCTTTAAAAAAATCAAACCATCATTTCAGTAGGAGTTGAGAGAAATGCAGGAAAAGGGGATACTGGAAGATTTAGAAGGGAGGTTCAAAACTCATTGATAGGCATGGTAAGTCAGGTATAAAGGAAGGTGAGTCTCATACTGGGCCAGGAGGCTGTAGGACCCTTTTTTTTTCTTTCCCCTGTTGGCTCTTGGAGCTTTAGCTGTATCTATCACCTAGGAGACCATGCGCTATAAAAACTGGAGACTGACATATGCTGAACAAAAAACAGATGTCTTGCAAGTGCTCACGGTTGCACTTTTTCTGTTTCACAAAGAGAGCAGAACCACTGAAAGGATTTCAGAGTAAGTAATCTGACTGCCTTAACCTCTGTTGGGTGTTGATTTGTGTTTCTCCATGGGTGAACACCTCTAAGGCTAAAGGTCTTGCATGAGGCATCCTTCCTGGAAGAAGGGAAAACGGATAGTACAGACTTGGTGGTGTCCAGCTTAAGCCAATTACAATGGCTCATTTCTGTTCAGTTAGAAGTTAAGATCAAGAAATGTATTTTTGTCTCAACATACAATGATATCCTGCGGAGAAGCGTTCTCTCGTGGTAATCAGAGCTGATGCTGTTAGGGCAGGGTGTTTTGTTCCCTTTAAATGTGTGTCATTTTAAAGAGCATTAGAAGAATGTCTTGACCAAGGCAAACAGCCCAGAAGATGGGGGTTTTGCTGGTAGATGCAAGATGGTAAACCTAAATAAGGCTGTAAAAGTAGCTAGGTACTATGTAGGTTTAATTTAAATAGAAATGGAATGAGGTGTGGTAGCACTGAGATGCCATCTCTCCACATTTCCCTCCCCAGTTTAGTTCTGGGACCTCAGTCTAAGCCATTGTACCAACACTATTGTGGAATAGTCCAATATGTGGTCTGGTTCTTCAAAACTCTTAAGTATCTGTAGAGAATGTAGGCCTACATCTGTTTTCCAACAGATGCTTTCCAGTCTGTCAAGTGGGAGCCGTAATGATTCTCTTCCCAACGTACGTGAGGTGCCCATGTACATCAAGAAGTTGGGTTGCATTAAACATACAATGGTCCCAGTGATGTGGTGATCTAAAAATCAAACCTGAGGCCCATTCTGCTGACAGGTGTATCTTTCCAGAAGGTATGAGATGAAGACCATGGTAAACCAAAGTATCAATAGGGCTTATAACCTGAAGAAACAGAGGAATCTAGATCTTCAGTCTCTTCTCCAGCCAATTCTCTGCAAAACTGGGGCAAACCCCTGATCTATGCAGGGAAATCTGCTCAGGGATGGTATTGTCACATGCTACATACTTCAGAAGAGTATAGGGGTAGTGCCTTCCAGGTATCTGTGCAAATCCCAAAGAAACTGTCACGGGCTGACAGAGTCCTTATGGGACAGTGCTGCAATGCATTACTGCAGAACACAGCCCTGGTGCCCAGAGGGACCATGGCAGGGGGTGTGCAAGAGGCACAAGTTTTCTTACCTCACCAGGAAGAGCTGGGGCATCCTGCAATATGCTCCACACCAGAGAGTTCTCCCCTTTCTTCCTTTGTCCTTTTGCCCTTTCCTGTAAGACCTATAGGAAAGTTATGTGTCAGATCAGGATGAGCCTGGCTTTGAGTAGGGGAAGTTTCATAGTTACTCCATTGAAATCACTTTATAAAAAACAAAACAAAAATCCCAAACAACAAACAGACAAAAAAAACCCCAACCAACTAAAACCAGAAAGAATCCACCCCTTCACCTCTTTGTCTTACTACATTTTTAAGAAGCACTGTTCAACTCTATTAAATTCTGCTTAGCTGTGGGAGGTGACTCAATTATTGCTTTCTGTTTAATGATCCTAATATTTTTGTTTGATAAAGTTACAAGGAGACAAAAATCCTTTCTGGAGAAATCGTGTGACTACCCCCTATATTGGGTATGCACCCTTTCTCCCAAGGGATGTCATGCCACGTTTCCGTTCCAACATGAAAGCCTAACAAACGTATACTTTTAGGGACCGTTCAGATGTGGTAACCCGCGTAAGAGCTATAGGTAACGTTGTTCCCCTGAACCTGCTCATTGTAGGGGAGGCACAGTTTTCTCATTTACAAATAACCCCTTTCTCAGTCTTCCCGTGTGTTTTTCATCCGTTTCTACACTTCCACAGAACAAAGCTCGCAACTGTCTTGTGTGTTATGTGTGCCTGCCTGAGATAATCCAAGTAAGGTTATTTTCCCCCTGTTCTTCAACTGAAAAGAAACCTCTATAAATAGGTTATTATTATGAGATAATCCTCTATGTGACTAAAAAAAAATATTTTTGAGCATTTTCCCCTTTCCAATCTAAAATTCTTTCATGCTAAGCACCTGCTGTTTGATACTCCAGCAATCACCTGTCCTGGTGTGCTTGTTATTAAGATGGGTAAGAGCAGACGGTTGGATCTCGGATACTTCCATATTAGATGGTTGTTATCTTTAGCTTGCCTACATGAAAATTCAAAATGGAAGCACTTGGTCACGGGAAAGTGCCTGAGGCCACGGTGCATTTTGGAAAAAAATATATTTATTGGCCTTGACACTACTGGACTCTTGTCCAGCTGGAGCCCTCTGAGCATTTGAACCTGAGGCACAGGGAGTGTATTTGGGGAAGCTGTGAAAGCTTGAGTGTTTCCTCCCTCCCAGCTATTCTGCCAGCAAAGGACACGGTGCAGGTGCCAACTCTTTCTTCTCCCTGAACAGTTCAACAAGAAGCAAACTGTTTCCCTGCTCCTAGCTTCAATCCTATGTCAAGGATTTTATTTGTGAATCTGCCAGAAAGTAAAATTGTGCCTTTTTGAAGTGTGTGTATAAGAAAGCTATCTATTTACAGTATCTAAGAAAAAGAAAAAAAAAAGAAATAGTAGGTCATTCCATCCTCCTCACTCAAAGTCATTTTTCCCTTACGGGCAGAATTCCACTCGTAAGGAGGAAATCAAGTTAGCTTTGTTAAATCCTTGTTTACTAATGTTTGATTCTTAGAGGGCAGAGATTTCCTAACTGGTCTCAATTTATCCATGTGTCATCTTTCATAATCAAATTATTTTTCTCACTTGGCTTCCTAGGTAATTTTAAGGCCTCTTTTCTTTTTCTTTTGCCAAGAATGCCTCTATTAGTGCAAAGAGAAATGTTAATCGTAATCCAGCTTAAGCAGAATGTGAGAACACTTGCTCCAGAGGATGAAATGGCTACCCTGGCAGAGGCTCTGTAGCTTGTTCAGTGAACAGGTCTCTGTTGTTTTGCACTGAAAAATGTTTCCACATTTTCCATGAATGTAATAGGAAGAGACTGTCTGCCTTCATGGTGAATAATTAAACAGGGTTTTCAAGCAGAATTCAAATGGTGTCTCGACAGGCTTTACAAATATTCAATGAAATTCAAGCACTGACATCTTACAGCCTGCTGCTCTGCATCCAGCATAAACGCTGGTCTTCTAATTAATAAATTAATTGTATGGCTGGTTTTTGGAAACTCCAGCTCTACCCTAGCAGGCAGTAGGAAAGAGGAAGCTCGGGTTAGAGATTTTCTGGGGCATTGAGAAAACTGCCACTTGCAGCAGCGAGTAGGTCCGTGGGCTGGGCTGATTCGGTAGCCTTAAGCTGCTAAAGTGGATGGTCCTTTTTGCCCTGCCCTGCTTCAGGTGTTTCCTTCCGGCAGCGCCAGGGCATGTCTGACCCCTCTACCAGTCAGGTTCAGCTCCCTAACAGCAAACTGGGAGTGGGGAAGCAGCTTTTTCTTGGATCAGGGAGTATGCCAGCGGGATAACTGGTACAAAGGAGGCAGAAAACGCAGGCAGATGGAAGCAGGAGCGAGCAGAGCAACCTGTTTTGGCCTACCTAGGTGCGATGGCACCCTGAGCTCTCCCACGGGGAACCTGGGCAATTTTAAGCATTGAATCCCACCACAAACAACTGCATGCCTTGGCAGACGTCAGTGGGTGAAATTTAGAGTTTGCTCAGTGTCAGTTTGAGTTACAAGTGACTATCAGGTTGCAAGATAAAGCAAGGAGGCTAAGGAACAAAAGAGACAGTGACTAGCAGATCAAAGTCGCTATCTGTGCCTCGTTCTCGATGACGTGCAGGAAATAAGCTCCCCTGGAAAATGTGCTATCAGCGTTTCATTTATATCGATGCTGGAATCTCTATCTTGACAGGAGGACCCAGTTAGTAGAGAAAGCAGACGTTATTTCATCTACTGAGCCATCTTACAAGGTAGATGCAGCCTGGATGGGGGCAGGAGCCATCTGGCCGCTACCCATCACATCTGGTGTGCCAAGCGGAAATAATGAGAGGCTGCGTTGTTTTGCCTTTCTTCTCAATAAATCACTGCCTGATGATGATCAATGTATTTTTCCCTTTCTGGAGTCATTTCGCCACACGTGATCGTGTTTATTATGGTAGCTGTGGAAGCCGGATGAGCGGGGTTCTGTTTGCTGTGTCCTGTGCGGCTACATACACAGACATTCCTGACCCTGAGGTTACAGTCCAAGTTCACACAAGAAACCGTAAGGTATGGAAGAACGATTTGGTTCATGAGAGGACACCTCGTCCCTCAAAAGGCGCACAGGTTGGTTCAGAATTGACAGTGCCCTAAATTGCTCCAGAACGGGACGTTCTCTCACGTCATCATGAGCTCTTGTTAGGGAGCTCATCCTCTCTCCTCTTTTGCACTTGGCCAAACACACAAAAAAACCCTGGGGTACGATAAACAAAGTGCAGAGGACTCCACAGTGAAACCGCTTTTGCTCATTCATGAAAGCGTGCTCAGCGTTGTAGTATTCAATTGTTTCTAGCACCTGCAGCGGGTGGTAATTTTGAAACAAAAATAGATTTTCCTTTTTGCTATGTTATTACTAGGATTTAAAATTCCTTCACAATTCTTCCACCCTCTGGCTGGCAGTAATATTCCGCGTTGCAGCCGATTAAGCGTCAGGTTCCAAAGGTGACCTCAGGCACGTCTCATCAGGTGAGAATATCGTGGTTACCTGCTAGAAGGCCAACAATAAGCTAATGGACAGAGCCTGCTCATTCGAGTACCATCAGAAAGCCTCAAAGTCATGTAGCCTCTGCCACACCCCCCTGAGCAATACATGACGTCACCCATCACAAATCGCCGAGAATCAAGCCGTAAGCAGACATTTTGTGTCCTTGAGCAGCTTTCACGTCCGTACATTTGCGATTCTTTTTTGAACAATGGGAAATTACGGGGGGGACACGTGAAAATGTTGTGGGATCCCTGTTGCCTCCCTTGTGCATCCATCGCCCAGGCTCCGCCGTTGCCTTGGAAACTGGGAAGGCAGGGTTTGATGCAGGCAGAGAGCTGCCGGGGCGTCCCTGGGCACATGCACAGCCTCTCTGTGAATGGGAGAGGTCTGACTTTCATTTGCAATTCCGAACACTTGGAATTTGTAGAGCTGTATTAAAAAATAAAATAGAGAACGCCCATATCTATTTAAATTGCATTGATGGCTGAGATTTGTTTGCCAAAATGGAGGGTTCTGAACTGACATTCAAGTAATCGTTAATTTGCTTCACTGTGTGTTCGTGGATGCTCAGCATTGCTGTAGGTGAGGGAACTTACCTCCCTTTAGGTGCTCAGTTTTAAAACCTGGAGCTACATCTGCCCCCAAAAAACAGTGGGGATCTACAAAGAGACTAGTGCTACAGCATCTAAGAATCAGTTTCCTAATAAAAGCTCAGAATCCTTAGTGGAATGGTGATAAAGCCCTAGGAGGCCACTGTGTGCATGCTGGAAGAAGACGTCCCGGGGGGGTGTCCAGCTGCCTTCAGGAGGGGAGTCAGAGTGCTTCAAGCCGGTTCTTCACAGAGTGCCAGGAATACTCTGGCACCGAAAAACACTCTCCGATGCCTGCGTGGATCCCACGGAGGTGCCAGAGATGCAGTTGTGTTGCAGTTCTACCAGTAGTGAGGGGACGTAACTGCCCCCAAGGGCAGGTTCTGCCTACAGCAAGGAGAAATCTATCTGCACAAGCTGCGTGTGCAAGGACGTAGCCTGCCTGTGATTAAGTATTGCAGAAATGTCTCAACGAAAGCAGCAGCTGGGCTATCAAGAACACAAGCTTCAGGAGAATTTGCTGAAATGATCTCAGTGCCAGCACAATTCTGGGTATTTTGCGTTTGCAAAAGCCATGTGTAATAACACCACGTGTTGCAAAGCTTGAGCCAGTCCATGCTCGTGACATTTCACGGCAGCTGAGGTTTCTGCACTAGGGGAGAAAAAAGAGCCACAGCTGGTGAGTCAATTCACTGGAGCAAACTGAGCCCCTTTTGAAAATATGACCAAAGTTTTTTTCCAAGGTCTCAGTGGCCAAATGCTGGGCAAAGGTGATGTGGTACTTCCTTAACCACTGTTTCCTGCTGCAGATGAAAAATTGAGTGAAACCAGTGACATTATGCACCGACTTATATTGTGTTAAGGACAGCTAACCTGAGTAATACGTAAAAACCCCTGTTCGTTCTGGCTGCAATCACCTGTCTTCTTCATAGGGGTAATGATTTACCACATTAATTATCACCTCACCTTTGCAAAAATCTGCTGGTTTTGAAGCTATTATAACTGCAATTTAATGTTACGGTGTGCTGTGACACCGAGATTGATAAACCATCAGCCTGGTGTTGCTGGTCAGACGCAGCCTCCCGCTCCCTTCTCTCCCTTTCACGCAATCACAGAATCGTTGCGGTTGGCCCGGACCTGTGGAGATCTTGAGTCCAGCCCCTTACTCAGCCTGGGTGGGTTAATCAGGGTTGTGTCCACTTGGGTTTTGAATATCTCCAATAATGGAGACTCCACAATCGCTCTGGGCAACATGTGCCAGCCCAAAGAAGGTTTTTTTTCTCAGGTTTAGATGGAATTTCTTGTATTTCGGATTGTGCCCATTGCCTGTCCTGTCACCAGGTACCACTGAGAAGAGCCTGGCTCCATCTGTTTCCCATCAAGTATTTATACACACTGATAAGATTCCCCTGAGCCTTCTTCAGGAGAAGCTCTCAGCCTCTCCTCATATGACAGGTGCTCCCATTCCTTAACCACCTCCATGGCCTTTCATTGGATTCACTCCAATATGTCCATCCTCTCTGTTGTATTGGGGAGCTCAGAAGTGGATGCAAAACTCCAGATGTGTCCCACCACAGCTTATCCCCTTCCTTGTCCTGCAGATCATGGTCTTCCTAGTGCAGCCCAGGATGCTCTTGGACACCTTTGCTGCAAGGGCATATAGCTGACTCGTGTTCAACCCAGTGTCTGCCAGGATCACCCAGTCCTTTTCCACCAAGCTGCCCCCAGTATGTACAGGTGCGTGGGGCTGTTTCTCTCTAGGCACAGGCCTTTCCTTTGTTGAACCTGTACCTGAGATTCCTGTACTGTACCTGAGATTCCTGTCAGTCCATTTCTCCAGCCTGTTGGGTCCCTCTGGATGGCAGCACAACCCTCAAGTGTATCAGCCACTCCCCACAGTTTTGCATCACCATCAGACTTGTTGAGTGTGCACTCTCCTGCCGTATAAGTCATTAATGAAGAAGTCAAACAGTGTTGGCCCCAGGATCAATCACTGCAGTACATGGCCAATGTCTGGCTTCTGAAATTTGTGTTGCTGGTCTCAAGCCTTTCAGCCTGGCAGTTCAGGGGGACCTGCAGAAGTCCTTCTCACTGTCCTTCACATCCTCTGCTTTGACTTTCCTAAACCTTTCCTAACGCTACACACTGGGATAGTCACTCTGTGTTTCTTCTGGATCACCTCACCCTCCTTCTACCTCCTGAATGCCTCCTTTTTACATTTGTGTTTACTAAGGAGATCCTTGCTCATCCATACAGGCTTCCTGCCACCTCTGCTTGATTTCCTGCTTGTTGGCATGGCCCATTCTTGAGGCTGGATGTGATGATACCTGGAAATGAACCAGCTCTCCCAGATTCTTCTTCTCTCCAAGACCATTTCCCATAGGATTCTTCCAGGCAGACACCTGGAAAGGATAAAGTCAGCTGCCCTGAAGACCAGGGAACTGTGATCCTGCAATTTAGCTTGTTCTCTTCTATCAGGATCTTGTACCTTCCCTGTGCCCTGAGCCTTCACAACCCTGACCATTTCTTCTTTGCTGTAAGTATCAGGTCCAGCACAGTGTCTCCCTTTTGGACTCCTTGAATGTGCCAGGACATTATCATCAATGTACTCCACAAAACTGCTGTATAGCTTGTGCCCTACTCTGTTGTCCATGTATCAGATATAGGAGAGGTTGAAATCCCCCTCGAGGACTAGGTCCCGTGAACGTGAGAATTCTTCCAGTTGTCTGAAAGTCTTACCTATTTCTCTTCCTGATTAGAAGGTGTTTAGGAGATGCCCACCACAACAGAGCACACGTTGGTCTGCTCACTAATCCTGACACTTTGGATCTCAGCTGGCTCATCATCCACCCCCAGGCAGAGCTCTGTGCATTTCTGCTGCTCTCTCACACAAAAGGCAACACCCTTCCTTGACTTCCCAGACTTTCCTACCTAAAGAGCTGGCATCCCTCCACCAAAGCGCTCCAGATGTGTGAGCTGTCCCACCATGCCTCTGTGATCCCACAGGGACCACAACCCTTCAACTACAGCCAGATGTCTGTCATCACGTTCATTGCCCATCCTGTGCAGAGGCACTTCAGGGAGGCACCCAAGCCTGCTGATTCTGTATCCTGGGCTGTATCCAGAGAAGTGTGGCCAGCAGGTTGGTGGAGATGATTCTCCCCTTCCACTCTGCTCTCATGAGACCCCACTTGGAGTATTGCCTACAGCTGTGGAGCCCTCAACATCAGAAGGATATCGACCAGTTGGAGCAAGACCAGAGGAGGCCAGGAAGATGCTTGGAGGGCTGGAGCACCTCTCCTATGGGGACAGGCTGAGAGAGTTGGGCTTGTTCAGCCTGGAGAAGAGAAGGCTCCAGGAAGACCTTATAGCACCTTCCAGTACCTGAAGGGGCTACAAGGAAGCTGGGGGGGACTTTTTACAAGGGCCTGTAGTGACAGGACAAGGGGTAACAGGTTTAAATTGGAAGTGGGGGGATTGAGATTGGATATCAGGAAGAAGTTCTTCCCAGAGAGGGTGGTGAGGAACTGGAACAGGTTGCCCAGAGAAGCTGTGGATGCCCCATCCCTGGAAGTGTTCAAGGCCAGGCTGGACGAGGCTTTGAGCAACGTGGTCTAGTGGAAGGTGTCCCTGCCCATAGCGGGGGGGTTGGAACTAGATGGTCTTTAAGGTCCCTTCCAACCCTAACCATTCTATGATCCCCAGGAAAATTGTGAGAGCTTGCCCTGCCATTCTGTCCCCTCGGCACTTCCATATTGTGCTTGAGGTGAACCCCCTCCAGCTCTGTTATGCTGAATGTGAGGTACATCGTTTCTTATCCTCTTTGCCAACCTGCTCCACCACTTCTGCATTTGATTGGGGGTTGTCATGTCCCTTCCCTGGTCCTGGTGTAAAGCTGTCCTCACCAGGTTGGCCGTCTGTGTGGGAAAGTCACTTTCACTACTGAAAAATTTACCACTGCGACTTGATTAGGGTTTTATAGTCAGCTTCAATAGTTTCTGCACAATCCTTTATAGACACTGCTGAAATTTATTTTGGATGTTCTCCATAGCAACAACACAGATACAGGTGTGTAGGTCAGTTGGTTTGAATATGTTGTTCTTGCTGTTGCTCTTGAACTGTCCCTCCTCCCTCGGTCATCTGCCACATACTTAGTTTACTCCTATGAGGGAAGAAGCAGAGATGCTAGAAGCAGGATCCAAAATTTTCTAAAATGAGGTGCATGGCAGGTGTCTGGTGACATACAACATAAGTTCACTTATAGAATGAAAAGATACCTCATTCCTATGGGTGTTCAGATTGCTATGACTGCCGGATCACTCCCGGAAAAAGGCATCCTTTAGGAGCAGCGTAGTTTCATGCCAGCTCTCTGTGGTCCTGAAATTCCAGCCCCAGATCACTAGGTTTGGCGGCACTGCCTACACCAGTGTTACACCGTTTGGAAGCGGCTGTGGGCTCTATCACCCCCCCACATTCCCTGCTTGGTTGGGGTACCCCAGCGACGGAAAGATGATGCTTGTGCTTAAATCGTGATGGCGCGGGCCTGAGCGAGACGTAGAGGTTTGAGAGTGCTGGTGAAACACAGCCGCGCACGCTTGGCTCCTTCGGTGCAGCAGCGGAGCAGGAAGCAGGGGGACGAGCTGCAACAGGGGTGCAAAGAGGAGTTTGGGTTTTTGGTTGGGGTTTTGGGCAGGTTTTTTCACTGTTTCGGCCC
>NW_010242020.1:14498-15607 GCF_000690775.1 Eurypyga helias | reverse complement strand
TATGATTCTATGATTCTAAGTTAGAGTACGTGACATCAGGCAGGGCTGGCTAGCAAGGACAGGAAAGCTGAAATAGCCACCCAGGAAGCAGAGTCCTGCATACCAAAACCCAGTTAAAACATCCCCCTAGAATGATTTGTTACCTCACAAATATTTGATGTTGCTTCCCATGAGGGTATATCTGAGACCTTTTGTGTTGTTTCTGATGAGAAACTCTGTTCCTGGTTGAATAAACTGTGTTTGCTTAGAGAGAGAACAGACATTTAAATCCGAAGTAGCAATTAAACATGCAGAAATTCTGAGAGTTTTCACACTGGTAAATGTTATTGACATTTCCCTTCTGCTTTTTCCAGCAGAAAGAAATTATTAATATCCTATTGTTCTAATAATGAGCTCTTGATAGACATGGAATTTATTTTTTCCTGTGTTGGCTTAGTCCTGAATCACTTTTCACCAGTAGCAAATAGACATCATTTTGCTTAGCGTCACTGACAACAATAGAAAAAGGAGCACATGGGAACATCATGAAATGCACAGCAAGGCTCTTCTGAAATTAAGAAATAAAGGGTATCGGTGCCAGTTTGCCACTTAACTGCCTCAGTCACTGGAAAATGCTGATGTGGGTAAACTGCAGAAGAAGTAATTGAAATCTGCGACCCAAACCACTAATGAGATAGAGAGCAGCTTCCTAAATCCTTCCACTCCTACTCCAGGTACGTGGAAACCCACTAACACAGGGTTCCTGAGTCTTCTGCCGGTATGGTGCTTCGGTATGTGAGGGGTTCTACAAACACCTGTTGTTCTTGTGTCATGAATTACAGCCTGCTTACTCCTTTGCTTTACTGAGTATTTTAGGAATTTTCTAAGAACAGATCCTTTAAAACATTTAGTAAAGGACTGCAGAAACCTAGTAAAGTACTTGGTTTGCATGGCAAGATTTTGGGGGGAATGAGACACTGCGGGAGTGGTTTCTGTAAGAACCTGACCGAAGCTTCCCCTGTGACCGACAGAGCCAATGCCAGATGACTCCAGGTTGGACTCACTACTGGCCAAGGCTGAGTTCATCAACGGTGGTGGTAGCGTCTCTGGGATAACCTGTTTAAGCAAGG
>NW_010242020.1:0-14033 GCF_000690775.1 Eurypyga helias | reverse complement strand
CGCCTTGTGGGAGGGACCCACACTGGAGCAGTTCCTGAAGAGCTTTGGCCCATGGGAAGGACTCCCATTGGAGAAGTTCATGGAAGACTGTCTCCCATGGAAGACACCCCGTGCTGGAGCATGGGCAGAGTGTGATAAGTCCTCCCCCTGAGGAGGAAGGAGAGGCAGAGACAACATCTGGTGGACTGACCATAACCCCCATTCCCAGTCCTCCTTGTGCTGGCTGTTTGCGGGGAGCAGTTAGTGAAAGGGGGAGAAAAACTGAGTGCAGGAAGAAGGGAGGGGTGAGGGGAAGATGTTTTAAGATTTTAGCTTTTATTCCTCATTACCCTACTTTGATTTGATTGGTATTAAATGAAATTTATTTTCCCCAAGTTGAGTCTGTTTTCCCATGACTCTAGTTGGTGACTGATCTCTCCCTGTCCTCATCTCGACCCACAAACCTTTCATTACATGTTCTGTCTCCTGTCTGGCTGAGGAGGAGAGTGACAGAGCAGGTTTGGTGGGCACCTGGCCCCCAGCCAGGGTCAACCCACGAAAATAAACTAGAAAACAAATAATTTCATAATGTTTTGTTATACAAAAAGGTAGAAAATAAAGATGTTTCAAATAAAAGATACACGATTCAGCATTTTGATCATAGCAGAACTAAGCATAACAGGGTTGAAATGGCTTTTTTTGTTTGAAGCGTATTTCATTTTATAGTGAAGCATGATTTGTATGGAAAAGTAATGTCTGTTATTGGATGGGATGATGCATGTGGAAAAAAGCAGTCTCATAGGCATGCAACCCTACCTTTTCTTTTAAAAATTATAATATAAATTAAAAGAAATGTGTTGCCAAAATCTGAACAATATTTTTCTTTTTTCTTTTTTAATCAAAACATTCACAATCAACTGAATTCTCCTTTTTAACTCCAAAAGTCACCTTGCTTGCTGCTTTGGAGTAGAAATTAGTTTTACCTGGAAAACGGGTTTTCAATTCAGCCATCCCAGCACATTAAGTATGGAAAAATTTCTTTTCCCACAGACACCAGGTTTGGACTCAAATGAAGCCCACTGACCTGCCTGTCAGCAGAGCTTGTACTTCGATCCATTCATTAAGATGTTGGTAATCATGATCAAATAATCCAACTGTAATAGAGAAGTGGATCCAATAGTAGTACTGACATAGCAGCTGTGGGTTCCTGGAGTTAGATGGCCAGTGTGATGTACGTGTCTTGGCACGATGTGTACGTTGACACCGTATCAGGTGCCTCCTTCAATCTGCCCTATGGCAGTGCTCCGCTCAGCTTCTTTGGGGTGTTTGCACCGTCCTTTGAACACAGTCTTTAAATATTTATCTACACCATCAGAAAAGAAGACAAGCAAATAAAAAGGTGGCTGTGAAGATTTCCATCTGCCTCTGCCCCAGGCCAGTGGGCACGCTGCACACAGCGCAGCTGAGAGCTGCTGCTCTTCCTACTGTCTGCTGGGAACAGCCTGTCTTGCAAGGGCTTCAAGCTATTTTAGGAAGCGACACCCATACCACACAGAAATACAAAGACCTTAGTGCTTAATCTGTCACTGTGCCTGGCCTTGAAGAGAAGTGGGATTTGGTGTTTGTTTGCACAGGGCAGTGCAGTGTTTTCATTGATAATTGTCTGTATTGTGTGTGTTATTTTTTTTAACACATAAGAAAGTCCCAAGGAAGAACTTATTGCTCATTTGCACTCTCTGTAAATAACAACCTCCTTAGAGGAAAAAAATCAAAAATGCCTGAGGATGTTATTTCTCTGTGCCCTGGAGATTTGCAGGACACACAAAGACATCACTGCTCAGTTACTGCAAAGCTGCATGCATTGACTCTTGTTTCCTCTACAGCCCAGGGTTTTTTAGGGCACACTGGGAAGAGCCGGGGCACTGGAACAGCTCTCAGGAGCGACACATGTGCAAGGTGGCTTGCTGGTCCTGCTGTCCTCTGTACCCACCCTCCAGACTGGAGACATTTTTGCCCTTCCAGGAATCTTTACCCTTTCTCTTGCTCTTCTGGTGCCACAGAAGCCAAAAAAACCCTGCACAAACTCACCCTGACATGAGACCCTGTGGGTTGAAGGCAAATTGAAACGAGCTTTGTTCTGTGACTTCTTGGCTCCTGTGAAGGGTCCACATTTCTTTCCGTGTACTTTTTACGTTTTCCCAAGATATGCTAGCATCAGGAATCTGTCAGAAATAACTACCAGCTTTAAAGTGATGTACATTTTGGATATGTACATATCCAAATGTACGTATCTGTATGCAGGCTTTGGATGACATTTGCCTGCCCATAGCTTTCCTCCCAGAACTAGATGACAAAATATTGCAAAATGCACAGCAAAAGCAGTGCCAAGGACCCTGCTCCCGTGGGTTTGGTGGGCCTTTTTATTAGCAAAAAATAATTGCTGAGAACAAGACTTCCATAGTTAAGCCTGTTGTAGTGCTAGTGGAGATATCTGTAAACACAACTGTATAGAGTACTCTTGTCATGCAGAGATGCCATTACATTTTTATGTAGTCTGTGATGATATTTCCATGTTAAAACTTGATTGCAAATTGTTTGTGGCTGTCCTCTCTGCTTCAGGGGAATTGATGAATACCCTATCTTGCCCCAGGGTATGAAACCTTAGTCAGAGAGTAGGCAGCTGCAAATGTGTTTGCCCTCATTTTGAGGTCTGTGTAACTCATGGCATGTAAAGGGACATGGTGAGCCCACCAACCATGAGGAGATGGGGACATTTTTTGACCAACCTAGGAGCTTACGGAGGGAAAGAAGTAGCACTGACAGGGAGAAGAGAGGAGAAGAGGCACAAAGAGACTGTTTCCATGGAGAAGATACAGAGACCATGCTTGAAGAAGCAGCAGGCACATAGGAGCAAAGGAAATTGTAGCACAATTTTATTGAATTGAAGCCTTAATGGTCCATTCAATGATTTACACTCGAGACCCTACACTTAGCTTTGCCATATAATGACAATATGAGGGAAGAAAGATGTGACAGCTTCGGGTGCTAATATTCCTACTGCTGTGTGGAGATATTCAGCTTCTTGTTGTCTCAGACAACAGTCAATGGTAGCAGTCAGCAGTTTCTTCTGGAGCACACCCAGCACACTAAAGAACACAGCCAGAAAATGCCTCTATTCTCCTTTCAAGCTCCAAATCAGGTGCAAGATGCCCTCTTATTCATAACACGTCAGTCATTAAATTTAATAAGTAAGCTAAGGTACCTGCAATGTGACGGACAGCAAAATACCATAGAATATGCTTTACTGAAAAGGACCACACTTAATGTATTAGTTCTGTTTCTGTTTAGTTAAAAGAATAATACCTCAGGGATAACGGGGACTGCTTGCCTGTACAGAGTATTTTGTGCTTAATTAATTTTATGCATGGACAAGAGCTGCTTTGTCCACTAGATTAAGTATCAGTGCCAATGTAACATTTCTTGCTTGTAGTCTGGGGCACAGGACACTATTTAATCAGCCATTTCAGATTGCTTGTTGGATTTTTTTATACTTCAATAAAACTTCTGGCATCGTTGCTGTTTCCCCTTCTCTCATAGTTGAACAGACTATGTAAATGTAAAGTTTTCAAACAAAAACCCTGGAGGTTTCACTGAGCTTTCAAAGACATACAAAAGAGATGAGCACAGTCAGACCTGCCAGCAGAAGTTGTTTTGTTTCAATGATCACTCCACCAGCTAGAATTCTTGCTGCATGACAGATTCAATAGCAGCATCTCCCAGGACCAAGGAGCATGCCAGAGAAACACTGCTAAGCCACTGATGTAGGTGTCATTTTACTGGTACCCAGAGACTGGCTCCGTCTCCTCCAAGAGGTACCATAGAAGAAGCGAAACAAGAAATGAATGGTCTGTACTGTGCTCCTGAAGGTGTACTGATGATTACCTGAATGGGACCATACAAAACACTACCAGCTAAAACCGATTCCTTCCTACAACCTCTGAACCAATACACTTCTGAGGATAGGACAAACCCTGTCACTCACAGAATGACTGAATAGCTGGATGACAGCTTTTTCTTAAAGTCGAATCCATGGGAAAAATGTGCATTAAGGAAAACCTAATGTCTAACATCACAGAGAGCAGGAGCATAAGAGTCTAAAAGGGCTGAAACCAGTGGAACTGCTTGCATTCAAGCTCAGTAACAACCCCCTCAAAGCCGCACTAAAACTGCTGTACAAACTGATCAAGGAAAGAACTTTGACATCAGCGGACTATAAAGGCTTGGACTGAGACTAAGCTTCAAATACTCATCTCTCAATTATGGGTAATAGGAGGGTTTGGAGAGCAACGTGAGCTTGAATATGCAGATATCTTATGATATAGATATAACCTAAGAAAACCAGAAGAACAGCAGAACTCCAATTGTGTACAAATTATCAGCTTTATATAAGCCAGTGTATGACCTCCAGCTAGGATATAATAACCAGCTTTCATGAATAACACTCATTATATTGTGTCCATTATAAAAGTGCAGCTACATGACAGTGCCATAGGCTATAATGGTCTCACTCAGAAGAGTTTCAATTTTCCTCCAAGAGACAATCTCACTTTTGCGAGCTTATTTTGTGCATCCTGCACTCATTTTTGTTTGATAGGGTGGGATGTGGGGGTTTTTTTTTTCTTTTCAAACAAGAAAGGAACTGCACACAAAAATATGTATTGATTTAGGAGGCACAGCATGGCAGGTATTCAGCTAATATAAATCAGTGTCATGAACACTGGCTGAGGACTTTTACCAGACCACTATAAATTTGCTGGGTCAAAGTGCTTGTCAATGACCAAAAATATCTCACAGAAATGGCCTGACTGGCTTTCTGTTGACACAACAGAAAGGATGACAGCTTTTTCTTAAAGTCCAATCCATGGGAAAAATGTGCATAAGGAAAACAATGGCTAACATCACAGAGAGCAGGAGCAGAAGAGTCTAAGTCTAAGTCTAATCTTGCTAAGTCAGCAAGAAAACTTTGATTTGTTGTGTGATGACTTAAATAAGGTTTTCTTAGTTATTCACTCACCTCTTCTTCCTGAATATTAAGTGTGAGATAACTCAAGGAGTGCAAGTATCTGACTAAGGAGAAACACCTGTGGTTTTTGTAGAAATTCCTGCATGGCATAGGCAGATCCAGGCAGACTCTGGCAGAATTTATCAGCTGCAAGTAACTGCATTGTATCTGGTCTAATGGCCAGCAAGCCATGAAGCTACCTCCACGTGTTGCTAGACCTGACTTAAGACAAACTACAGATCTCTGCTACACAGAAAGCTGCATCTGAGGAGTCATCCTCAGCACCCTTTATTCAATGGGTGTGTAGTTAGTAGAGACAAGAAGGTGCAGGATACAACTCATCTAATCCTGAAATACTTAAAAACCACTGAGAAGAACAGCATCCCCCAGTGTGTAGCTCCTCCTTACTAGCCATAAAGGGAGTAGAGAACAACAAACTCCAATAGATTTGGTGTCTAAAGAAAGATCTGAGACCTGACAGACACTTTCCCTGCAGAGATGCTAGACTGGGTGAGTTCATGGTTTACATTTTCACAGAGGTATGGGGAAATGTACAGTAAAATCACACAGGAATCTGTTCCCAGAAAGACAAGACAAACAGGTTTCCTCTCCAGGTGCAATGGCTGTTCTCTTTCAGATCATGCAGATAGAAGTATTTGTGATACGTCATATACTGAACCTGAAGAGCACTCTTGAGGGCTCTCTCTAGGATACTGACGTTTTCCAGGCAGCCAAGAAAGTTTCTCTGAGTGCACGCACTCTTGCGAAATCCAAAGCAGAGTTCACACCAAGCCCTGTCTTGAATGTCACAGCAGGGAACTGGTGCTTCTCACAACCATGATAGAGATAGTTAGCTAGTTTAATTCTGAGGAAAAAGTTGATTTCCTCAGGCCAGTTCAGTGTGATGTCACCTGCAGTCCCCACTCAACCTGTCTTCTCTGGGTCAGACTGGGGTGGAGATAACTTTTCCACAGCAGCCCTCTGAGTGCTGTGCTTTGTATTTGTATCTAGCAGCATATTGGCAACACACCAACATGTTGCTGAGCAATGCTCACACAGCATTATACAACATCAAGGCTTTCTTTATATCCCCCCTCAAGGACCAGTAGGCCGGGTATGTGAAAGAGGTTGGGCAGGGACACTGCTGGGACAGCTGATCCAACATGACCAAAAGGATATCCCATACCAATACAGAATCACAGAATCATAGAATCATGTAGGTTGGAGCACACCATTAAGATCGTCAAGTCCAACTATAAACCTAACACTGCTAATACCACTGCTAAACCATGTCCTTCAGCACCTTGTGCACATCTCAAACACCTCCAGGGATGGTGACGCAACTAACTTCCTGGGCAGCCTGTTCCAATGCCTGACAAGGCTTTCTGTGAAGAAGTTGTTCCTAATATCCAATCTAAACCTCCATTGGTGCAACTTGAGGTCATTTCCTCTTGTCTGTTCACTTGTCACTTGGGAGAAGAGACCAACACACACCTTTCTGCAACCTCCTTTCTGGTAGTTGTAGAGAGAGATAAGGTCTCCCCTGAGCCTCCTCTTCTCCAGGCTAAACATTGCGAGTTCCCTCAGCCGCTCCTCACAGGATTTGTGCTCCAGACCCTTCCCCAGCTCCGTTGCCCTTTTCTGGACACGTTCCAGCACCTCAATATCCTTCTTAAAGTGAGGGGCCGAAAACTGAACAGATTGCGGCCTCACAAATTCAGGAGGACAATCCCTTCCCTAGTCCTGCTGGCCACACTGTTCCTTCTTGGCCATCTGGGCACACTTCTGGCTGATGATGGCTGTTGACCAACACTCCCAGGTCTTTTTCCGCTGAGTACCTTTCCAGTCACTCATCCCCAAGCTTGTAGCATTGCAGGGGGTTGTTGTGACCCAAGTGCAGGACCTGGCACTTGGCCTTGTTGAACCTTGTACAATTGGCCTTGGTCCATCAATCCAGCCTGTCCTAATCCCTCTGAAGATCCTTCCTACTCTCAGGAAAATCAGAACTCCCACTCAGCTTAGTGCCATCTGCAAACTTACTGAGGGTGCACTCAATCCCCTCGTCCAGATCATTCATAAAGGTCTTAAAGAGAACTGGCCCCAGTACTGAGCCCTGGGGAACACCACTTGTGACCAGCCACCAACTGGGTTTATGTCCATTCACCACCACCCAGCAACCACTGTACAAACTTCAGGGTGTGATGGGAAGGCAACAGAAATTATCTCACACTCCCTGAGTAGTATCAGTTCTCTCTTTCAGCCCCAGTTTCCAGATAAACACTTTTTTTGTCCATCTATCTCTTTGTTTAAAGTCTAGTTTCACAGTGCAATCGGGTTTGTCTGACTGAGCTCTGTGTGTGTCCATGTGATCCATACTAATAACCTCTGAACGTGCTGGCCAAAGGTATTGACAGATGTCAGAGCTGTGAAGTTCTACCACTTTATGAAAGCAAATTAACCCTGCCAATCCTTCCAGTGAGAAAAAAATTGGTGTGAGGTTAAACTCTAGTGTGTAAATGCTTCAAAATGCTTTGCTAGGGCACTGCAGGGTTTTTATTCCACCCAAGTCCTCTCTTTCTCTGTTTGCAGTGTGGTTCAGTGTTTTGTGTTTTTTTCCCAAAAAGGAAATAAGGACTTGCTTGTGCAAATGACTCCTTGAAATAATTTCAGGGACACCTTCCTTGATGTCAACTTTCTGGAGGAAGGATACCCCAAAGATACCCCATACACTCTAGAGGTAATGCCAGAGACACTGAGGCTTATATTACAATTCTTCGGTTGTCTAACCACCCTCTTTCACACAGGACGACTTTATTTACAAACTAGGTGGGATCACAGCCCTTTAGCATATGCCATTAAGACTCATGGACAGATGATACAGGATCATATAAAAATTATTGCCAAAATTCCTGAGCTCTACTTACCCTGCATTTCCCATTGTGGTTGCTAGAGCAGTACCTGTCCTAGTAAAAGAGCATCAGTAGGGAATTTGCTAATAAGTTCTAGTACCCAGGAGAGGTGTGGGAGGATAAGCTTACTGCAGATATCTCCTGTCTCCAGTGGGAAACATACCAAATGTATTTTACAAAAGGTCTTTCCATGCATTAATTAGAGCAACACCGACTCACCCATTTCATTACACTGCTGATAGAGATCAGCAAATACTTCCTCCACAAGATTTTGACATCTTCTAGGGGCTGCAAGTAATAGCAGAAAGAGATATACATACCACCTCTTCTGAGAAAACTTGTGTGAACGGTTTTCTAACGGATCTAAATATTTGCTAGCAGCTTGTGCAGGGTTTAACAGGAAGGCTAGATCCTCTTCCCTGTCTCTAGAACAGTGCTTTTGGAGGTGCGAGCTTGATACCTTCCCCATCTGGCTTGATGACATGAGGACCCCAGTGTGGCAGAATGCCTGACTGATGATGCTTAATACCTGCAGATTATTTTAAACCAGTGACACAGCAAGAACTCCTGCTCTGCTCCTTGGTTATCCTAATCCAGCATCTTGTTCTGTGTCTCAGAGGAAATTCACCATCCCTTTTTTAATCCTAGTCTGTCTGCAGTTTTAACTGAAACATTCATGACAGTTTTGCTGTCCTCTTGTGTCAGCTGTGGGACTGTTAAACAGTTTTTCTTGGTGAAACATCAAAATGGCTTGGAAAAAATTATGTTTTTCATTAGAAAAACTTTAATTTTGTTATTTCTATCAGAAGTTTCTTAAACGTCTCTACCAAACAAGAAGCTAGGTCAGTGATTTCAATTACAATATTACTAAGATTTTTTTAAATAAGATTTGAGCCCTCTTAAATTACAGAATGTGTGATGTCCTACTGTGCAGAAGCTGAGGACTGTGTCATAGTTAATTTGAGATTTGGCTTAGTATTTTAGTAGTTATGAAGCAGGCAGTGTAAAAAAAGAGTATTTGCATAATGGGCAATTCTGTGCACCAGTCTCACAGCGGAATGGCTGCATTTGCAACACCCCTCTTTTATTTATATTTTTATAAGTCAAAGCAGAAGCTAGAGAGACTAACATACATTCCAGAGCATCACAAAACTCACTTTGGCAGACAACTTATTCACACTGAAGAAAAAGTGCTTTGCCAGGTTCAAAAATTAATTAAAGAATGCTTAGTACAACTCTAGAAATCACAATGAACCCTGTGATACATTTTTAATGAAAAAATACTCCTGAAATGCATTAAATTTTACGGATTTATACCTTCCAAATAATTCAAAGCAACATCTCCAGAACTAGCAATGACCTAATCTCCCAAATAGATAATTATGTGGAATCACATAAAAAAGGCACTCAACATGCAGTAAATACTCCCATGTATTGTTTAAAAAAAAAAAAAAAAAAAAACCAAAACTGCTAATTAGGAAGACTGAAAAGAAATATGTTATTTGATATTACTGAAAAATGACAGTTCACTAATAATTCAGTGCTTCCATTATTACACTTTATGGGGTTTGTAGACCATACAGTATTGCTTGCTACCAAATAGTTCTACCCAAAAGGCAGTTTTTTGGTATAGCAGGTATGGAGTTTCTATATCTATTTGGTACAGGATGACAGCAGCTATTTAAAAGCAGTAAAAGATCTGTGGAGTGACTTGTGATGCAAATTGACTACATTTTTTGATGTGTGTCTTGAGAGACCATGATTTTAAGGATTCACCATGCTTAGTACTCCCTCAGGTGCTTCTGATACAAGTAGTTGTGTACCCAGAATTACTAACAATGCTTTTAAGAGTTGGGATAGAAATGTGCATATTAATGTTTAAAAGGGGTCTGGATTGAAGTCTGCCATTGTTGGCTACTTCTAGAAAAACATCTATTTCTTATCCTGAAAATAACATCATATCTTTTTCATAACCCCCCATGGCAGGGGGTTGGAACTAGATGATCTTTAAGGTCCCTTCCAACGCAAACCGTTCTGTGATTCTATGATTCTATGAAATAATTCATGTTCTTTGAAAAAGTAAATTAAGCACTTCGATACGAATGTCACTGAGGGGTTATAGGGGTCTCTTAAAGCATTCTTTAAAAATTTGTATCCTGGATTAGTCTGTGCAACCATGACAGTAGTGAACATCTACAGGAATGAATAGCCCCATTGAGCTGCAAAGGGATTCCTTCCATCAAACCCTGCTGCCCAGCACCTGGAAAGGATACAAAAACTAGATCTTACCACAGGGGAAGACAAATATTTTTAAAACCTGGCCAAGATGCCAAGATTTGAGAGTTGCATACTGTCTATGAGTGACTCAGTGGTATCACACACAATACAGTAATGGTCTGGCTCGTCAAACAGAGTTTTGCAGCCCCTGTCAGGGTTGCACCTACACATTCCTGGGCAGAGCAGGACAACAAGAAGGGGCTTAAACATTCTGTTTTATCTGTCTGGCTGTACTGCAACTAGCTGTCTTATTATTGCTGTCCATGTAGATTTATCCAGTAGTCTTACACTCCAGTTGAAAACTACCAATCCAAGTGGAGAATCCAGAATTTTTGGGAATACTTGTCTACATGTGTGGTGTTTCCCAGAGAGGAGAGCAAGAAAGCAAGTAAAAAAGCAAGCAAGAACACAGCAGTTCCCTTAGAGGTGAAGGAGAGGAAGCTTTCAGGTGAAATTCCACCTTTCCCTGTTGCAGATGCAGCTCCATGAGAATGCAGTTGTGCACAGCGTGCATTAAGAGCAAAATGTGCCATTAAGTTGATGCAGTGGAAGTCAAGGTATAAGGGAAGGGTAGCAGTGGAGCTGAGAGAATCATAGAATCATTTATGCTGTAAAAGACCTTTACGGTTACTATGTTCGACCATTAACCTAACACTGCTAAGCCCACCAAAAAAACATGTCTCTAAGTACCACACCTACATGCCTTTTAAATACCTCCACCGATGGTGACTCAACCACTTCCCTGGGCAGCCTGTTCCAGTGCTTGACAATCCTTTTGGTAAAGCGTTTTTTCTTAACATCCAGTGTAAATCTACCCTGGCACAACTTGAAGCCCTCTCCTCTTGTCCTATCCATCATCACCTGGGAGAAGAGACCAACACCCACCTCTTCGCAACCTCCTTTCTGGTAGCTGTAGAGAGTGATAAGGTCTCCCCTGAGCCTCCTCTTCTCCAGGCTAAACAGAACCAGTTCCGTCAGCCACTCCTCATAACATTTCTTGACCCTTCACCAGCCTCATTGACCTTCTTTGGATCCTCTCCAGATAGAAACGAACACAGAAACACCCATCTTGTCTCTCTTTAAGGAACAAATTTAAAAGTTTCTTAAAAATAATAACACACACACAAAAATCTCCCTAACTCTTCCAAAATGAGGCAAAAGAGCAAGACTCAGCTTAGTCTGCAAGGAAGCTGAAGAACCATCTCCAAAAAGGCTTTGTCTTCCCCAGGAGTGTGAAGCAGCTGCTCAGCACTGTCAGGTCTGCCAGACCCAGGGCACAAGCAAAACCCACCCTACGCAGTCTGCTCAGGTGTCCCTGCTCCACTGAGCATCTCAATATTAGGAGAAAGAGGGCAACTTTCCCAGCAGGCTCAGAATAAGTCCCAGGCAAAATCCAGCCACCCCCATGGCAAGCAGCAGGTACATAAATTTCAGAAATCTCAGCTGACTCTGGTTTGTATTTATAACAGCTGGAGATCATTTCTCCTTATCTCATACAGAAGACTCTTGAAATTTTCAAGTTTATAACTGTTTGAAATCCCACTACCCCAGTCGAAAGATAGCTTTTTAAAACACATTTCCTTTATCTGAAGACCACTGTGGGCTTTGAAAACATGCCATGGTTTTAAAATATTTATTTGAATGGTTAATATTTTCTACTGAAACAAAAGTCAGTTTTCAAAAAAACAAAAATGTTTGTGGTCACTCAGACTTGCTAATACTTTCCACTAATGTCTCAGATGATAGTAGTTAAAAGAAAGAAAATATTTTTAAATCCTGAACACAGCTGCTGGCATTTTTTCACATTTTTGATGAATTGCCTGGGAAAAAAATAATGGATACAGTATTTTAGTGTATTTCTTAAAGGCTGCACCTGTCTACAAAGTGATAACAGATAAATAGTTGTGGAAAACTCAGAGCAAACTGACACTTTGACAAAATTTAATTGGCTCAAAAGGTCACATACTAGAGTCAGTTTAATAGCCAAATATTGTTTAGTGCAACCTGATCCAGACAATGAATGAATTCTTGTTGCTTTGGTGATAAGCAAATGTTATTTCTAGGATGTAATTTTGCTAAGAAAAAACAAAAAACTCCATGTGGAATAGGGTAGGCTGTGCAACAAGGGATGCTGACACAGCCCAGCTCCACTGAGCAGGGGCTGTGAAGTTGGGTGGAGAGTATCAATCCAGGGATTGATGGACTGGTGGCAGAGGAGGCTCCCATGAAGGTTTCACTTGAGAGCCCATATTGAAGCCCACACAGGTTCTCTATTGCACCAGAATCATGGAATCATAGAGTGGTTTAGGTTGGAAGTAAACTTAAATCATCTAGTTCCAACCCCCCTGCCATGGGCAGGGACACCTTCCACGAGACCAGGTTGCTCAAAGCCTCATCCAGCTTAGCTTTGGAGACAGCCAGGGATGGGGCATCCACAACTGGGCAACCTGTTCTGGTGCCTCCAGGAATTCTCCCCTCCTCATGAAGAACTTCTTCCTGATATCCAATCTCCCCTTCAGGTACTGGAAGGCTGCTATAAGGTCTCCCTGGGGCCTTCTCTTCTCCAGGCTGAACAAGCCCAATTCTCTCAGCCTTTCATGACAGGAGAGGTGCTCCAGCCCTCTGAGCATCTTCGTGGCCTCCTCTGGACTCTCTCTAACTAGTCTATATCCTTCTGATGTTGAGGGTTCCACAGCTGGACACAGTACTCCAGGTGGGGTCTCACAAGAGCAGAGTAGAGGCGGAGAATCCCTTCCCTTGACCTGCTGGCTGTATTTATCTGGATACAGCCCAGAAGCCCTAGGGAGTGAGAAAACACACTTCCCACGAAAAGCAGGAGGACTCACCACAGGTGATTGACTCTGTGCTGTAAGTCTTGGCAACCCTGCAATGCTCTGTCACTTCAGCTTGAACATTAGCCTAGAAATTTGAGTGACTTATGGAAGTTTCCTGCACAGGGCAGGGACAGGGGGTTTGAGGTGCCTTTCTCTGAAAGCATCTGAGCTAGGTGCAAAAGCTGCTGCAGGATGCTGCCTTGTTTGGAGCAGATGTTCACAATGCTTTCTCACTGCACAGGGCTGCATCTGTCTCCACTGACATCCTGCACTTGGTTATCTCCAGCACACCAAAAGAGCCAAGACAGGTAGGGTACAGAGAGGTTTGATTTAACCTCATAGCAACATCCCTGGGTAGGCTGGGAGGGTGCTGTGCCTCACAGACATTCATGATTCCTGTTGAAGAAACTTCACTACATGTACAGTCAATTTTGTCTCTTCTGTTTCCAACAGGCAACTCCCCACTGTCAGCCCAGCGCTGCATCTCTACAGTCTGAATCACCGAATCACAGTAGAGCTGAGGTCGGACAGTATTTCAGGAGGTTATCTGGACCAGGCTTCTTGGTCAAGCAGGCAACCTAGAACTGGTGGTCCAGGACCATTTCCAGATGGCTTTTGGACATCTTCAGGTGTGGATACTCCACAACCTCCCTAGGCCACCTGTGCCAGTGCTCAGCCACCCTCACAGTGAAGAAGTGTTTCCTGATGTTCAGAGGGAACCTCCTGTGTTTCAGCCTGTGCCCATTGCCTCTGGTCCTGTCACTGGGCACCACCAAAAACACCCTTGGCTCCTTCTTCTTTAAAGCCTCCCTTCAGGTATTTGTTTAAACTGATAGGACCTCCCCTGAGCCTCCTTTTCCCTAGGCTGAACAGTTACAGCTCTCTCAACCTTCCCTCATATGAGAGATGCTCCTTGCACTTCATCATTGTCACGGCCCTTTGCTGAGCTCTCTCCAGTATGTCCATGCCTCT
>NW_010242019.1:35247-36011 GCF_000690775.1 Eurypyga helias | reverse complement strand
CATTGGGGTGGCCGAGCCCGGCGACACCGAGCTGGAGGTGAGCAGGGCCCGCGGCCCCCGGGTGCAGGGGAGGGACGGGGCTGGGGGCGGAGATGCCCTCGGGGAAGGGGCACAGTGACAGTAGGGCCCTGAGGGGAAGGAGGAGGATGGTGTTATG
Organism: Eurypyga helias; assembly: GCF_000690775.1. Lineage (NCBI taxonomy): Eukaryota > Metazoa > Chordata > Aves > Eurypygiformes > Eurypygidae > Eurypyga > Eurypyga helias. The sequence goes on along the minus strand of NW_010242019.1, from coordinate 35,854 downwards.
AGGAGGGCGCAGGGAGAATGGCCAGGGATGGAGAATGGTGGATGCGGATGCCGGGTGGATGGGGGGTGTGGAGGCAGCTGGTATTGGGGCAGTCTGCGTGTTCTGAGTGAATCTGATGTATTTCAAATAACGATGAAAGTGGAGCCGTGCAGGAGGGTGGTGAGGCGCTCATGAAGATGGAGGGTGAAGTATGGGTGCTATCTCCTTGTTTTGAATCGGCAGGCGTAGGGAAACAGGAAATCCGAACCACGCTCATGTATTTCAAGGCCTTTGGCTCATTTATTTATGTTTTTGTTATCCTTTTGCTGTTACTTTTAGCTGCTTTGTAATCAATCGGCCTTCTGGCAAGATGCTTAGGGCAGTGGGGTGTGTGGTGTATCGAGGCTGTTGCCAGTGGTCGTTACTGAAGAGCCGGGAGAGCAGCTGAGATTTTCATTCCAGCCCTTTGCCTGCTCAGAACTGCTGCTGGTTTTGGCTTTCTCCAGACGGTACGGCTGAGGAGGAGACGGTGAAGGGCTGAATGTCACGGATTGTAGGTTGCATCTATTCTGTAGACTGCATTTTTTTTTTTTTCCCTTTGTGCCTCCCTTCTCTCCTTTCACCCCGC
>NW_010242019.1:333-35167 GCF_000690775.1 Eurypyga helias | reverse complement strand
TCAGCAGGAGCTTTATCTCTGTGCTGGGTTAGGTCACAAGCATTTAGGCCGCAAAACCCTGGAGTGAGGCTTTGGCTGCTAACTGGGGTGTCGCTGAGAAGAGCCCACCAGCCAGGCTTGCAGTTCTGACAGCAGCGTTGTTCGCCTTGTGGTGTCAAGTCTTTAAGGTGTTTATGAAACTTCCCACGGCCTTATCTAAGGAAAGATATTTTTCGCTGAACGTGCGTTTTCTTTTCTGTGTGGTGTGACTCTGGGGATCGGGATGGGAACGTTAGCTGCTCCCATGAAATGGATGTTGACGACTATCACATGAACGGGAAAAGAGAGACTTAAGGTGGATGACTTTTCTCTGTGTAAAAACATGGAATGCTTCTCCCTTGTGATTGGAGTCCACTCTGGCATTCAATGCAGCTTGCAGTCAAGAAAATACTTGGAGTCATTATGTGGTTCTAGAAGCAGTGTTGAGTCTAGTAACTGTTAGAAAAATACACGCTCTGACAGCATTATTCATACTATATCATAACAAAGGAGGATATCCTTTAAAAAACAGACTGAAACCCAACCCAAACCTTATTTTTAAGGTCTTGCAAGCTAGACCAGAAGTATGTTCCAGCATGAAACTTGACACACAGCTTCACTTGACAAACACTTTGCCTCTGGAGAGTTTTTTGTTAGTGCTAGGAATGTCTATGAAGCCACAATTGTTTCGGGGGGAGATAGGGGTGGAATTAGGGTTACTGTATCTTGGCCTTTATGAGTGTTTCAGTAATCCAGTGCCACCGCTTCACGTAATTTTTCCTGTTCCAGAGACTTTTTTTTCTGTGGTGCATGTTTGCACTGGGAAACTTTAAAATAGCAAAAAGTCTTATTTATTTATGGTACTTATTTTGTTATATAATCACAGAATATTAAAGCGTTTTATTTCCTTCCACTGCAGTAAATGATGACCAGCAGTGACTTATTTTTCACATCCTCTTTGTAAAATGGTTTATAGTTTTTGGTATTGGCGGGGTTAAAAAAAAAGTCAGATTTCATGCGGTGTAAATGTAAGTAATTCAGCTCATAACTTTTCTTTGCCTTTTTTTAGATGTTGGAGATTTTTTAGATGAAGGGATACCTTGGTAACTGGAATGGCTTTGAGGAGCCATTTTGTGGACATAGGTACATGCATCTTATTGAAGTGTGGCCATGCCATGGGCTAATATACTGAACAGCTCATGTGTGCTGTTTCTACTCCTATTGCAGTGCAATAAACGTATTTGAAACCAGTCCAAATGGAAATCTCTTGGGATGTGTTACTGGACAAGGGTAGGAGATGCTGCAGCTGCTGCTTTGATTAGTAAACTTCTTTAATAGGCTTCTTGTGCTTCATCAGTGGTGGTCAGAACCCTGACTGAATTTCTCATATGATTGACCTTAATTAAAAAATGTAGCATATTTCAATTGGTACTTCCCTCCCCCCCCAGCAAATATCCATCTGGTTTGTTTTGCTGAGGTATCTCTTTAAAGAGCTTATTGGTGAATAATGTCTATGTATTTGGATGCATTTCCTTTGTCCTTCTCTTAAAAGGTTTTGTCTGTTTATAAAAAGAAAAGCAGAGGGGAAAAAAATGTGATGGTATTGGTATTATGCCAAGAAAGGCTTATGAAAATTTACTGGTTTTTTGACTCCCATACAACTTTTACTTATTTTTAAATATATATGTGAATATATGTGTTTTTTTCCCCTACTGGTAAGTTACAGAAGTGTTAATGTTCTTTAATGTGATGGTGACTTGTTCTAGGAGCACCTTTGAAGAGCGTAGGGTTTTTATTTTTTATATGATGTAAATGATAGGCCAACTGCCTGTCAGCATATTGACAAAGTATACAAAACTCTATCAAATTCACAAAAAAAAGGGCCTCTTCTTTTTGGTAATACGTAATGATGTACTTTGTAAAGGTGCTCCTGGTATGGGTTTCCCAATAAAACCTTCTAGTCAAGAGACACCTACCATAGTTAGCAATTATGCAAGCCTTGCACCCTTATTTTAAAGCCTCTAATACAGAGAAATGACTTTCAAAGTGCAAAGTCTTCTGCTTCTTGGAGACAACTTGATGTGACTAACAACGGAGGATATTGCCATGGCGTTTTGTCTGGACTCTGCCCTGGATGTCAATGCCTGCACAGGAGGGACAGCTTAATGGAAGATGAGCTGTTCTTTAATGTGCCACAATGGAAACTGCAGCACTTCCAGAATCCTCCCAGTCAAACCCCTTTCACAGAGACGACAACCCCTGTGAGCAGGGCAGGAGGTATGTCTAGAGGTGCCTTAAGCCGTGTAGTTCTCACCTGCCGATACACCAGAGTCAATGTGCTGAGACTGATGAGAGTGCCAGTGATCTAAGTCGATGTGTTAACCCATGGTAACTTAGTGAACAGTGGTTATTCATGTAGACTACGTCATAGCCATCTGATGGCAAAAAACCCCATTCATTGTACCTGGGCAGTTCAGTCTGGCTGACATGTTACTTTTGTAATCCTTCTGTTTGAGGAGGCCGCCTTTCCTGTCTTCGGATCGGTGGCCGGTATTTTCATTCATTTTAAATTTGTGGTATCAGCAGTTTTTCAGCTAACTAGTTATAGGCTTGGTTATTTTTTTTCCCACAAGGAAATAAGTGGGAAGAAAGACAAATCTTCAGTATGTAGTCACAGTATAGGGTGGAACAGCCTTATGTGTCACTCCACTTAACTCGTAAGCACTCTGTGTTTTACATAACAGCACAACAGAGATAATAGTCATGTGGATATTTGTTCTTGCTGCTCTCCTGTGTGGTCTGGAAAAGGTCTAAATACCTGAAATTTTTTTTTTTTCCCCTTTAATATACTTTTAACATGGCGCTAGAAGTGTAGCTGCTACCTCAGTAGCTGCCTGGCCCATGTATGTATCTGCCCTCATCTGATGTTTTGACTCTGGTCAAGCTCTGTTACTGTAGGACAGGGTATGAGATGCCACTGGGCAGCAATCGCTCTGCGCTGCAGATGTGTATTTTTAATCAAAGGTGTCAAAAATCAAAATAATTAAAAAAAAAAGGTGCCCTTTCCTCTTCTTCCCCCCATATGGTTGGGCTAGCCCTTGTGGAAGAAGTTGAACAGCTAAAGTCCAGTGTTATTTTATCAGCATGTCCCAGTCCTGTGACTAATGTGTGTTTTCCGTCAAAATGCTTTAGACTCGAAGGTTTCTGCTAAACTTGAAGCTTTCACCCATTTTCCTCACAGACTAGAAGAAACATTTTGTTGCTCTTCCCTCATTGCTGAAGGAGAGAGTAGTTCTCTGTAATTATCTAGGTCAGTGCTTCCCAAGTCTTTCTGGTTGTGACCTTACTTCCATCTACAAGCTTCACCTCTGTCGAGATAAAAATCCCTAACGCCAGCATAAACAACTGACTTTTCACTAAGTGGATGACCCTTCTTGAGTTTACAACCCCTAGCTCGGGAACTGCTGATCCAGGCATGTATGTCAGGCTGGTAGCATTCCTAGTCCTGCCATTTGCATCCCCTTCCACTTGAAATACTCCAGTATTCCTCTCTGTGTGTATGGCGTTCAGAGTAACGCCAGATGAAGCTGGTTCTCGAGGTCAGTTCTGCCCAGGAAGGCAGCCTTACAGATGTCAGCCTTGGCTGTCACTTCTGCGCAGGAGTTCCATCAGCTATCACTGTCTCCCATTTGCCTTTTGAGAGGACTGAAAGCTTGATCGCTTTCCTTTTAAGCTCACTTTTATGAAATAATTGTGCAAACCACCAACATTGCATGATTTAATCTCCAGCAGAGTTGCTGCTATCATCAGTTGTCATAAAATGGTCTGTTTGAATGTACTAGTCTTCTATAACACGGACTACAGCACCTCTTGGCTTTTTATTTTTAGAGGCCTGGTTTAGCCCTCCTAGTAGAGAAACACTAGAAAACTTCTAATGGATGATTTTGCAAGTACGTTTCCTAAATACAGCTTCTACCAATTGCAGCTGATGAGTTCAGCGATCTGATGATGACAACACTCTCGGATGTTTAAATGACAAAGATTTTTCTTTGCCTTTCACAGACATTTTCATCCACTGCTTAGATAAGAGCCAACGAAATATTTCAATAAACAAATGAACAGATAAAGAAACAACAGTTTCCTTGATAGCATTTTTGCCTGTGTGTGTTTACAGCCTGCCTGTGCTCTGTAATTTATCTCAGATACCAAGGTTATTTGGTAAATACAGTTGTACAGTTACCAAAAAAGAATTGTTTGGTACAATATGGGGTATGCAGTAAAAGGTGGAGGTTTCTGAGGGCTTATTTCTGAGATGGTAATTAGGTTTCTAAAGCTTTCACAAGGGAAAATAGTTCATGCTTTTAGCTGAGTTGTTAAAAAGCTGTGCTGCTAGGTACGGGATTAAGAAGCAGTAGTGGCTTTGAACAAGATGGTATGGGTAAAATTTCTTGGAGCAGCAAAAAATCAGAACAATCTTGAAACTCGTAGTTTCCAATTGCAGCGCTAACAGCATCACGTACAGTATGTAGCGGCTGCTAAGGGCCTATAAAACATCAATATCTAAACCACCAGGATGAAAACGTACGCCCGTATTTCAGCAGTTTACAGACACGCAGGTGTACTGAGCGGAAAGCCTTGCAGAGGGTTTGGAAAGGCGTTTGGAAAGCTGGCAGGGCGGTGTTTGCACTAAGGCAGCATCCTGCTGCGTGTCCGCAGGAACTGCCCCAAGCAGCAATGCTGTTACCCTGCAAGCAACAGGAAGTGGAAGACTAGGAGTATGCATGTGCCCTTGTGTGCGGGAGACGTTTAAATACTGAGGTGTGTTTCAATTCTCAGGGTAGTTTGCAAACTGTCAATTCTGGTATTTCTGTTACAGACTAATGTCTAAATCTGGTAATTCGGTGTTTTGTTACATGATTTTATTTGTATCTGTAGAGACAAAGGAACAAAATAGACGAGTGGTGCTCCCTATACGTTAACTCTGTGGTACAAGGAGGATGACCTTATAGCTGTAACTGGGTGCTGAAAGTAACATCGTTAATTTTTTCATGCTGCTGTTAAAGATATCTTATGATTTTGAAGTTGTTTCTGTTTTCCTGTATGGTTTGTTCCTCATGTGAGATGGGAATAACGCTTGTTTAATACTCAGGGGAGTATTATGGATCTAATGGATACTGGTGAATGTGCCACCATCTTCAGGAAGTTGTTATCTTGATGTGTGAAGTTCAGTCAATTTAATTATGTAGAGAAAGAATTTAATGCTGTTTTGGAGGTTTAAAGGCTTTCACTTGCAATATGTAACTTGAAGAGAAAACACACCTTTGTGAACAGCTCCATTGCTCATCGTTTCCCTTTGTAGCAGAATTAAAACTGATGAATGAAACCAGCGTATTCAGCCCGAGACTGTTACGAAGCTAGTACTGTGGGAGACCTATTGCAAAAGTCCTATTCACATCCATTGTTGGCCATGCATTTTCTTGTTTCTTTTCCATTCTGCTTCTTTCCTTTCTACCTGCTGTTCCACACCAGGGAACTGGTCTAAACCAAAAATCTAAATTCAAAAAATCAAAATAATTAACCAACCCCAAAAAAACCCAAACAAACAAAAGCCCATGGGCGCTACTGCCAGCACCAGGGAGAGGATGAGGGGGCAGGAATTACAGCCAGAGAAGAAAGCTGCCTTGTAGTGGCAGCTCACTTTTAAATTTACTTAATGTGATCATAAAACCTCAGGCTAAAACTCTTCATGTAGATTAGTGTGTCTTAATTGTAGTACTGTTAGTCGAGAAATACTTTAGCCTAGTAACAGTCAGTGCAGGTGACTGATTTCTGGAGCAGTATTGGCAAAAATATTGTTAAATGGGCAGAAGTATCTGGTTAAGGTCATATAGCAGGATGAAAGGGGACAGAAGTTAGATGCAGCAGGAAAGATGACATCCTCCCCATAGCTGATGGTCTGAAATTGCATCAGTTTCATGCCTCTCAGTGTTGAAGATGTCAGTGTCTGGTCAGAGTGATTGAACTTTGGATCAGCCGTTTTCAAACTAGAATACTTATTGAAAGGTATTTAAAATGTGAAACAAGGAAACAATATTTAAGGACAAGATACTGCAAAATTAAAATACTGACGAACTTTTGACTAACAGTTTTTAATGATCTGTGACTCCAGGCTGTGAAGCGTAAGGCTTCAAAAAGCAGAGACCACCTTTGTGAAGTTTTGACGACTGGTGGGAGACAGTTACAGCTCAGTCACAGAGCATGAGCTGTAATTTCAAAGTCACTGAAGAGTGTGTGTTTCACTTGCAGAAAGTGTCAGTGTGGTGCTTACCCTACTTACAAAATCAGATGTAGGAAAAGATGATATTAAAAAGCGATGTAGTTCTAGTTCCTCCCCCAGTTTGGGTATCTCGGTTACACTGTGCACTAGAATTACTTGGTTACATTAGAATTACGCGGTTACATGATACTGCTTTTTGGGGGTTGGTCATTAGAAGTTACTCTTTAAATTTCTACATTTCTATTATAACGATTTTTTTTGTTAATATTATTGATCGCCCCTGAGGAATATGTTATTATGTCTTATATGTTATTCCCCCTGAGGAATATGTTACTATATCTAAATGCAGAACATGGACTGTTTATGCTACCAATGTACACATGGTAGGCAGACTTTGAATTTCCTTTCAATTCTCTTTATATTTGTCTTTAGACTGGCCGTTACTTTAACTGCCACTGAGCATCCTAACATTTTCATGCCCTTGTTTTCATAGTATATTAACCTGCATTATTTTTGTAGCTTGGCTAGTTATCTTTTGCTAATTCTGGATATAATCTGTATGTCCAGATTTTGTTTAGTGTCCTTTCTTTAAACATACGTTTCTGTTTGTAGCTTGGTAGCGTTACTCTTAAGCTGCTGTTTCCCTTAGAGATTGTGTTTTGAGATGTAAGTCCTGGGGTAACTTGTTCCGTGGCAAAGCAGTGTGATTGTTACATCCTTTTCATCCTCTTAGCTTCTGTTTAGGCCTTGTTAGTAAAAATGACTGGTCTGTGAAGCGAGTATTTCCTGGCTCAGGTGACTGCTAGTGATGTGTGCTGGCTTTCGGTTGTCTGCTGCTGAGATCTCCCCAGGTATCACGTAGGTAAATAGTGAGACACGGTGCCCAAGTATCGCCAAGAAAAGGGTGCTGGAAATCAGTCCTAAATCAGAGCTCCAGCTCAAGTGTAAAGTGTACTTGAAGGAGGCAGAGGAAAGGGAATTTTACCTCTTGCTGAATGAGGAATAGTAGTTTGCTCAATGAAGTACTGGGGAGGACAGCTTGAGTAACAGATGTGCTCCTGCAGGGAAACGAACCCCCTTATTTTAACAAAGGGAATGGTCAGGTCTTCTGGGTAGGAAGAGAATAAACTAATTTGGGGGAAGAAGGATTAAATTTTGCTGGAGGATTTAAAAAGGGAGATTTGGCAGAGTACACTAACTTCTATAGCCTGGAGGAACATGGGTGCAGCCTCGGGCAAAACGTGTTGAGAATGGCAGCCTGCGGCAGCCGTGTGCCAGGGAGGTCTGCAGTAAATCAGCTGGGTAAAGGGTGGGGAAGACCCTTCCGATTCAGTCTCAGTGCAAGTCATCCTAGCACAGATTTTTCTATTTCCTTTCTTCACCTGTGTCTTTTGTAAACACGGGTACCTGTATTGTCTAGTTCAGAAATTGCGAATAAATGTGAGGAGGCTTTTTCTTGCGTTTTATTTTAACTGGCCTTGACTTCAAAGATGACAAGCCTTGCCTGAAGATAGGAGAAAACTGCAGTCAGGATGCTGAGGAAAACTTGGCAAGGGCTGCGATTCCTTTGTGAAGCCTTCAGACTATCTGAAGGGAAGCAGGATACGTAGCGTGGACCATGTGAAGCCCTGTCGCTAGTGCCGGGCTAGAAAGAGGTGTGTTTTGCTAACCAGTGAGAACCAGAATGGCTCCCTGGTGTGCAGCAGTATCCTTGGAGCTGTTTGAACCCCCAAATCTCCCAAGTTGTTTGTCACAGCCAGTCACTGGAAATTGGGTCTTGAAGCTCCTTTTTGGAGGCAGCTCTGAGTGCTTAATGCTACTCAACAAAATGTCTTTTGAGGAAAACAGACTTCAACAAAATCTTCTGAAGACTCCTGGATAGTAGATGACTTACACCTTTCTCCTAGTACCCTGTTATTTTCTGGAACTGCAAATGCCTACTCAGAGCTTCAGGTAACGTTGAATGGTTACGTTTTTTTCACTGGTTCCATAAGCTGTGTATGAAAACCAGATGATGTAAATCGCTTTATTTTCAAGAATCTGTAAGTCCCGTTGTGGAACTGTCTTCTAAACCTGTTGAATCTACTATACTTTGTATACCATTAACCCAAATTCGCACATACTTCCTTTATGAAAGACCAAAGCAAACCTAACAGTTCCAGACAGACCATATTGTGTTATAAAGCGAATTATGAGCTGTGAGATCAGCGAGAAAATTAGACTTGAGTCGGGAAAGGCTTTTCATCAGCCTATCTGCAAATATTAGACACTGACCTCGTCTTGATTTATACAAGACAGACTCAGAAATGTAGAGCAATATCAAAGACAGAAAATTCCATCTTCCTGCTAAACTGTGGGACCAGAGGAACAATGTGACTTGTTTTTGTAAGTGAACCTTCAGCTGGACCCTAACGAGTGACGTGATTTGCAAGGTTAAATTTTATCCAAAAAGTGGACCTTTCTGCAACAATTAGGTTACAGTTTTGTTGATGAAAACCCACCAAAGGTAACATTGGTGACCTGAAGGAAACTGAAAACCCATTCATCAGTTACAACTAGAACTCGGCCTTTGCTTCAACTGAGCTGAAATCAGTGACTCTCAGGTTGGAGTACTTGAATATTGAAACCTGCTTGTTATTACATCCTGGGCAGAGATTTGGCTCAAAGTTCTCCTGAGGTTGTACAAGGCTTGTGAATCAACATAGTGGTATAAGTTAGGTGGGTGCAATGTTTTGAAATATTATTTTTCCTGGATTGCAGGGCTCTACTGTGTTTATGGGAAGGGGGGAAGATTTATAGGCAGCTCCTCCTCCATGTGAGTATAATCTAAAAGGGAAAGCCAACTAGGCATACCACAACTTGACTTGGGTGGTGTCTTTGTTACTAGAATACCCAAACACCATAGACCCTTTTTCTTCAGCATTTAACTCTCCAGATGAAAACATTAGTTCTTTTTTTCCTCATTTCTGCAGCTTGAGGATCCATCACATATTTAATTTGGGTCAAGAAGGTCAAAACCAAACTGTTTTAGGAAGCGATTGCATCTGTAACAGGAAACAAACTTATTTTTGAGACAAAAGAACACACAAATTAACGTGAGGTAGTTATTTTAAATGTATAATATGTTGTTTAGGGTTTAATATTCTTAATCTCTTTCAAGGAATTAATTAGAAGTTGTTCAATAGTTTTAAGAAGCTCAATACTCACATCTATTCCAGTGTAATTATTATGTGAATTACTCGAGTCATGAAAAGTCCACTTTAAAGTAAGTGTCCTAAAAAGCTGTTTCATTGACTTTAAGGGTGTTTGTAGAAATGGCAGATGTGGTTTGTCCTGAAGTGTTTTATCAAGCTGTTCAAAATTCTACAGTTAGACACGAACATCTATTTCACATTCTGTATGACTGCTGCCTACAGTTGAAAACCCCAAAGCCCCCTGTGTGAAATTACCCATTGCATCACTTAATCTCTCACATTCCCCTTCCTGCCCTCCCCCACCCCCCTCCCCTTATTTTTCTTCTTAATGAGAGGGGGAAGTACATCTTTAGAGTATAAAGATGGGCCCAAGAGAGTGCGTTTGGGGGCGGATGAGATGAGGCGGTGTGGGGTGCAGGCAGAAGCCCTTTGGACACTGGATCCAAAGTGTTGGGAAATGTTTGGCTCTTTGCTTTCCTTGAGGTTGCTATAAGTGACTTTGCTGATCTCAGTTGTTGCATTCTGTAGGGAGAAAAGGTGTCTGTAAATTACTTCAAATTTGGAGTTCTTTCAAGTCCCAGGCTGGGTACTAACCCATAAATATGTTTCTCTCTGTCATGGTATACTGTTGCTCCTGCTTTGTCTCTAATTTTACTTAGAAGTGCCAAAAAGGCCTCTTTCTTCTGTCTGAAAAGATGATGATGAGACTTTTAGGTTTTTAAACTATGGCAGCAGCTGGAAATATTTTGAGAGAGATGTAGCTAAGTGCAATCTGGTAAAATTGAGGAGGGAAAACTACAGGGGAGGGAGAGTACAATAAAACTCTTGCTTCATTTTAGAGAACGGGTTGGTTTGTTTGAAAAGCTCTAAACTAGAACACAGACATTCTTATTACAAAATATTGTTGACCTATTAGTTTCCATAGAAGGGCTCTAAACACAGCCCCTGGACCCTCTGCCTCCTCAGTCCTTTTGAAGTTCTTAGCAAAATTGCCTCGATGACAAAAGCTCCAGGGGATGCGAGTCTTTATTTTCAAAGATGCTGTTTCATAAGTATTTTTCTTCCCAATCTGTATTATTGTTGTTATAGCATCACGGTTGAAACTTTCAACATCTCTGTCAGCAGCCCCCATGCCCAGGCTTCTGTGACAACGCTGAGTCGGCAGTAAGGGGCTCCATACCCCTTGCATGCTCTCCAGCCTCCAATGTACCTTTATCCATGCCCAGTAAATAATAATGGGTCCATAGTCTGTTGGGGAGAACAGCGGATCTAGCAGTCGTACTACAGGCATGTGTGTGGGTTTGTGGGTTTTTTTCCCTTAAGAAAAAGAAAACCTCTATGAATACCAACTTTTTCCCTCTCTTCAGATATTAACGTTTGAGACCAAGAATCCGACGGAGCTGGCTGAGCGCTTACGATCTGTGTGTGGAAACCAGAGCAACGCGTACGCTCGACTGCTGGAGTACCGGCTCAATGCTTTGCGTGGACTCTGGAATGCCCAGCGCCAGCTCGCCTTGGAGGAGCAGCATGACCGGGAGAGCTCGGGGGATGAAGAAGCGCTGGCCTTGCTCAAGCGGCAGGGCTTGTTACAGCAGCCAGAGCAGGCTCCCTTTACTTCACGAATGGGGCTTCTGTTGGTCTTTCCCCTCATTCAGTCTCAAAGTAGAACAGACCCTTCTCTCTGTAACATAACTGCTGAGGTGCTATTGAATTGCCTTCGAGACTGCCAGCCTTTGAGTTTGACTAAGGAGCCAGCGGACTGTCTCAATGGGATAGAGTCTTTGCTGTGCTCCTGGCTGGAAGACACTTCCGCTTCGGGCCAACAGATTCCGTATAAGCAAAAAGAAAACGCTGCTGCCGCCCTAGTTGCCTTGGCTTGTGCAAGGTAAGGAAACTACTGACATGGCAGGTTGTAGTTAATGTTGGTAATTAGTGTATGTGCTTAAACATACAAATAAAAAATTATGTGACCACACTGTTGCTACTAATTTTTGGTTTACATTAGTCTCTTCCTTTCTAATATTTAAGTATTGGTTTGGAAAGGGTAAAACTGGTAAGCTAAGCATTTATTTTTTGCATGTGCCTAGCATATGTAAAACCCGAAGGATCTAGTTTAGAAATGCCTCTTGTGCATATTGCTGCTTTCACAACAGGGATCTGTTCCAGGAATGGTTCCAAATGTTTTTACCATGGTGGAAGGTTGTCTCACTTTTCCCTTGGTACTGCCCCTTTGATCCCATAGCGTGTGCATCTTCATGTGGTTGTCGAAGGCATTATTGCCGAGTTTCAGGGGAATTAATTTCAGAGTTCAGTGCTGTCTGCGAAGTACCTGGAAGCTCTTTGCCATTTCACTGCCAATGAAGGGTTCAACCAGTGTAGACTGAAGTATCCCGTGCCCTGAAGGGGTTTAGCACAGCATCAGGTGATTGAGGATGACATGGCCATAATGGATTTTATAAAAACTTACTCTTTTTAGGGGATGGGGCTTGGGGAGAGGGGGGAGGAGTATACAAAACTTAGCTCTGCAAAGCCACGTGAACGTGGATAAAAGTCACTAGTTGCCTTTTGAAAACCTTGGCTCTGATGTTTCTCAGGTTGCAGTCTTGTCTGCTGAGTTTACGGTTTAAGATGTGGAAGTTCTCAGAAGATGTCATGATTTGCTTTAGAAAAAGGTTTATTTGAATGAAACCCACTTAATTTCTAGTGTACTTGTTCTAATGAAGTCAATGAGAAATCTACAGCATGTGGCAAACTCTTCTGCACTGACAACTGCCTTAGCTAAAAGGCAATGTACTTGAACATCGCTCAGATAAATTGGGTTTGATAAACACGATCTCATTTATTTTTTTCCCAGATGTCAATTTTCTGTAAACATGGAATGTTCTTTTGCAGCTGAATTTGTAAAAGAGCTAAATTTCAAATGCAGCTTTTGAAAGGAAAGTTGATCTTAGATTTTCTTTGCAAATCTGTCTCTCGTTGCTTAGAGGGTTGTAATATCCTGACGTGCTTTATTCACCTATGAAAGCCTTGCATTTTTCCTTTAAAGATGTAAGTCGTGTTAGGTACCATTATGAAGAAAAAGCCTTCAAAATGAGACTATCATTGAGATTCCTTACTGCAATCTCGGGTGCTTCATATTACTAAGAATAAAACAACAGGATGAATATTGCTTTAAATAATTAATAGAGGTGCTTTGAAGTAGTTGGTGTCAGTTTTCTCCAAGCTGGGGTTTATCCGTGGAAGCACACAGCTGAAAATGACAGGGGGAAAACCATGGGCACGGGGGAGGAGATGCTGTTAGAAAGTTAAGGAGCTGAGACTGGCCGTGTGTGGCAGAGGGCTGTATTCAGCAGGGCGCATGGAAAGCATCGCTCCAATCGATCGGTCATGCTTCTGAAGAAATTCATAACTGACCATTCCCATGTCTAAGGCACAGCCAAGTCCAGGCTATTATGCCTGGAAATAGAGCCATCGTGTCTTTCAGGAAGTGACTTCTTCCCAATACCCTGACCTTTAAAACAGAAACTGTAAAATACGTTTTTTTGAAGACCCCTATATTTCTACAAAAAACAGGTATTTTTCACTCTATTAACACAGGGATTTCGTATGTTCTCCAAAGTAAGTATTCAACTTATGAATGACCAAGAATTATAATTAGTTACAAACTCCATCTGTTTGTGAATATCACAATAAAATTTTAAACCAACACCCTTTTAGGCAATATTAGAAATGACTTCTACTTCAGTTGAATTTTGTTTTCAGAAGTACCTAGTCCTTATATACGTTTAAATGCATCACTTCAGAAGGGGAAGAGCTTCCAAATCTGTGTTTGGAAGCAAAAGTAATCAGACTCTTGATAATAAATTAATTAGTTTGGTCTATTCTATTTTAGTCAAGAAAGCCAGCCCTAGCTATGTCTGCAGCAGCTCTTACTAATACCTTGGCTCAGCCCCAGGAGGACCCGCAGATTGGATTTGAAGATCTAAATATGATTAATCAGCTGCAGGAAATACTGAAAGTAGCTGTCTGATAGACGCGAGGTTGAGCGCCTGGATGGTGTGCCTGGGCTGCCTTTACTGCGCACGCCGTTTCGGCCACGGCCCGTGGTTGCCGAGCTCCCAACCTGCGTGCTGCTTCGTCCTCTTCCAAAAAGAGAGCCTGGCAGTTTGCCAGCTCCTTCCTTTATGTTGCCCTCTCTCCCTCTTTTCACTTCTTCCACAAAAGGATAAAAATCACCCAGAAAAGAAATGCAAATTAGAAAAGAAGCTTGATGACATATCTTGGATATTCCCTTTACGGTACCGGATACTATCTTCACTGTGGATGCTGTTTTCTGCGTGTAGTCGCTCTTGTTTCAACAGACATCTTTAATTCATGTTTTTCTTATCCTTTTAGAGGGTCGCTGAAAACCTTTGTTCATACAGTGCATCTGTTACAGAAACAGACTGATCTAGGATCCTTGCCTGTGGCTGATGTGTTGTACAGGTTCGTAGCGACTTTTCTAATTGCAGCACTTTTACAGCAGCTCCCAAAACGTGGGTGAAATGTCTTTACATGTGATTAAAAGGCTTTGGAGATATTGAAGTTCTAGGAAAGGTCGAAATGTAGTCAATTGCCAAAGGAAGACATTAGAAAGTCAAATCTAAAAGGAACTACTAATTGTTTCTTGGGTGTTAAGTTTTGTTTTAATTAAGTATTGATGATTCAGTGGCTTATGAACTCTGACAGAAAATAATTATTACAAATACATTTTCATCGTAACTTTTGAAGTAGCTAGTTACTGCTATCCCTGTTCTCTGTGTCTTACTCTGTTTTCTGCTTGAAGGTTGTTGCTTTTGGAGGGAGGACCCGGATCTCCCTCTTGTTTGCTTGGAGGAAAGCATATAGTGTCCTGGGGCTTTGAAGACATGTTACCCGCGCCTGATGCCAACAGTGCCAGCGGTGAAAATAAAGGTGAATTATTTCATGACAGCCAATATGAGCAGGGGAGGGCAAGATGCTTTTAGTGGTGATGGTGGTTTAAACATTAATGTGGAGCTTCAGAGTTGGAAAGGATTTCTCCTTTTTTGTTGGAAGTAATGTAAGAAGAGTTTGGAAGGACCATCTGGAGAAGTGGGCATCACAGGAGGGTCTTGAGGCCTGATATATAATGAGAGGGGGAGGGCAGCGACTGTCTGAGCACTTCGTTGTCTTAGTCCATACCTTGGAAACTGAAGTTTTGAAAACGTGGACCTAATTTACAGGGGACTAAATTGTCTGTGTGGTTCGGTTTGTCGTACCTGTTCTCATTGATAGACTGGACATGCAATTTGTTTGCTTTTTTAAAAGTTGGTTTGAGAATGAGATTGATACAGAACAGGATAATTTTTTCTAAATTAAGAGGCTAAATTTGGTCTCTTGTGTTAATGACAGTCTGGCGTATCTTTTTTTTATTAATTACAAGATAATGGGGGTCAGAAAACGTTGCTTTTCGGTTGCTGAAGATGAGATGCTATTCTTAACTGTCTAGTAATCAGGCTGTAGGACACAGTCAGAAGCAGTGGATGCAGGGAGCCTCCCTGGCTCAGTGGGAATTCTGCAGAGAGGTCAGACTGGGTTTCGATGTTATCCACTTGTTAGTCTCTCAGGAAGCATGATGTATTTGTCCTGTGCACTGTCACTGTACTCAGTCACTAGCTGTCATTGGCAGAGCACGTTTATTTTTAGGAGTACAAGTGCACTGCTTTTTTTCCTCCCTTTTCCCTATTCTACTTACATTTCTCTCCAATTTGCTTTGTATGGGTTTTTTGTTTTCTTTTGTATTTCCCTGAATTAATTCTCAGTTTTTACTGCCTTGTTTGCTTACTATTTTTGTACTAAATAAGAGGGTTCACATTGCTTTGCACACAGAGTGGTTGGGGTTGGAAGGGACCTCCGGCGATCATCTAGTCCAATCCCGCTGCCAGGGCAGGATCACCTAAGGTAGATTGCACAGGAACAAGTCCAGGGGCTTTGGAAAGTCTCCAGGGAAGGAGACTCCACCCCCTCTCTGGGCAGCCTGTTTAGGGCCCTGTCACCCTCACAGGGAAGAAGGGTTTAGAAATATTAGTTCAACCTTTGCTGACATCTCATGAAGTTTAATGCCAGCCACGGGAATTTACAAACCCGAGTTGCCATTGTAGGCTACCTGCAAATTTACTGAAGTCATGTCTGTTTTGAAGAGGTTTTCTTGCTCTGGGAGTGACTAGACTTTTTTTTCCTGTTTCCCTAGCTGACTGTTTGGATTCTGTGAGCTTAAATAGGTTGACTGGACTGGCTTGTTGACAGCCCCGTTACAAGGCTTTGTCTTGTGCGTCCCATCTTGTCAGTAATTCCTACTTTGTGAGTGACAAAACTGCGCTTGAAATATATTTTCTTTTAATTTAACGGTGTTCAGAGGTGGAAGGATCTGCTTGCTAGCTTTGAGCAGCACAGAGTTGTGGCAGAAATTAGATCAAGGCTGGATATTAGATTACGCCTTCCTCACAAACAGTTTGCTGTAGCGGTGGGCCTGAGCAGAAAGGCTCACGTAGTCATAAGCCTTGTTTGTACTTGCTGCCCGCTCTGAAATCTGAACAGCATTACCTGTTGCAAATGTGGAAGAGAATGGTCTTCTCCTTTGCGTCAGGCTGAAGGCATTTAATACCAAATGCTCAGGTTGTTTTATATTTGGGTAAAGGAATTTTCCCCTTGAAGTAAGTTTGGTTGGGTAGTTCCGAAGCACTGGGCATGCTAGGCTAGTTCCTACTGTATTTACAGTTTTCAACAGTGTGCAGAAAAAGCAAGTTCAAACTTACTGGGTGTTTTTTACATTATCTTGGGGTGTAATACCTAAAGACACTTGAACACTGAAGTGAGAACACGAGGCAGGAAAAAGAAATTATTCAGAGCTGGGTGATTGACATTGAAATAATGAAAAACCAGCGCTGATGTAATTTATTATCTCAAAAGAGAAGCTCGATGACCAGCACCTAATTCTTGCTGAGTTTGTTTGACAACAGCAGGAGGTTTAACTTGCCCTGGTATTTGTGTGAGTTGGGCATAATCTGGGCACCTCTGTAAGGCCTGAAAGAAAAGTGCTGTAAGAAGAATGGACTTTGGCTGTGTTAGAGTAGCTCTTAGAACACGGAATAATAAGTTCAGTATTGAAACCCCATGGTTCTGCCCCGTTGGCAGCGGCCTGTCATGAGCATCTGTTGGTTCGCAGTTGCCGTGGCAGCTACCGCGGGAGCGTAACAGCCGTGGCCAATTTCCAGTTCTGTGTTACAGCGGTGGTCTCTGCTCTGTTCTTTCTTCCTGACTCAGATGCAGACTTGGGGCGCTGTCTCGCAGCAGATGGGCTCTATCTTTATACAACTAATTCAGTGGGCAGAGGAATAAGCAAATTAGGATCTGGATTACATGGTACCTTGCGGTAAGTGACAACTGAATCTTTGCTATACATCTTTGCAGATCTGCTTGAAGATGTGATTGTTTTGGTAAAGCTCTCTCTGGCGTTAGGTGTAACAGGACTACAGCATATTATGCATTTTCATTAAGAGCTATTTTAATGTTTGGTTTTCTCATCTCACATTCTTCTTGAGTATGTTTTCTCTAGAGCTGTAGGACAATTTAGCTTGAAAGGGACCTCTGGAGGCCATTGAGTCCGGCCCCTTGCAAAGAGTATACTAGCAGAACAGCTGGTATTTGAGATTTCATTTTTTAATGTATAGTAAGTTGGTTTGCTCTTTGCTGAGAGGGATATACTATAGTCTAGTTCAGTGACCTTTTTTATTTATAGCTGTACAATTGCTGAATTTGTAAGTACTTGTTTTCTAATTATGTCATTCATTATATAAATGATTAGTGCAGATGTGACTCACTGTACCTCCTTGCTGCTTTATTGCTTGCAAGTCATGAGGCTTCTTACGCTTAACGGCTTTTACAGTCGGAATTGCTGCCTTACGCTGATGTGAATTTAAGTTCAGCCAGGGTTCAAGAATGTGGTTTTCTTAGGGGGGAAAAAAATTCATCGCAGGGGTTTAAAGAGTTTTAATCTATTGCTGTTTTGCCAGGGGTTTTGTATACTGCCGTAACGAGGAGCTGGAGGCTGGGTGGGTTGCTTTTGGCAACAGCAAACTTCTTCATCGACCCGTCTCTTTTGATAATAAGCCTCACTCCCTTTTCCAGGTTGTGGATCAGCATACCCTTCAGGTAAAAGGAACTGTGCATTGCAGAGTGACAGTAGAGTAAGAAAACCTTCTTAATTAGTCATTTCTGGCGTTAGTTAGTTTTGTCCTTGAAGTTTCTTCTTTGTACTGAATGAGGCTGCCTTTTCATGACCCCCCATGGAGAGTGTTGCAGGGTAGAACTCGTTACAGATGTTGCTCTGGTTCCCTGTGTGTGTACACACATGTATAGGCATGAACAGGCTCAACTGCGCTGTATTAGGACTGTATTGTGAGAGCTGGAATGTAGTGTGATCACATTATAAAACAGTCAAACAGTAGCAAAACGGACTTTGACTTAAACCATAATCTTCCCGCACAGGTCATTATCCTTCTGCTGTAACCAAATCCAGGTGTGGTTTCTGATCTGGTTGTGTTTTGTAGATAAACAGCTGCCATCCTTTGTGAAAACAGACAGCTTGTTTACTTTGGGGTTTTTCCTGCCATGGTTTTAAATGTGGATATTCATCCTTATGTTGCCTGAAAGTGAATGTTTGAGTTCTTTTCTTCCCAAGTTTCAAGTAATGCTTCAGAGACGTTGCAGACAGTAGACAGCTCTGTAGGGTGTATTTTCCTTGTGGTACTGAGGGTTTGCTCTCAGCTATTGGAGAGGACATGATCCTCTTATTTTTAGATATGCTCAATGTTTAGGTATGTAAGCTGTTCTGTATGCAGTAGATCCATTTGGCAAACATTATAGAATAGCTCTTCATAACAAACACATGTAATAGTACTATTATGTCCAATAATATGCCTCTTCTGGGCTCAAGGCACTTGATACCTATTTTTAAGTACACTCTCAATACTCCTAAGAACAAACTTCAAAATAAGAACTGTTGAAATGCTCTCTCTCTCCCTCGTAGGTATGTCAGATAATCCCAATGCCAGTAAATCACTTCCCAGTTGGCAGTACTATGACTACCGTGCATCTTTCTTCAGATGGTACATATTTCTACTGGATTTGGTCTCCTGCAAGCCTCAATGAAAAAACACCAAAAGGCCACTCTGTCTTTATGGATATTTTTGAACTCATAGTAAGCAATTTATGTGTTTTCTATGACTCTGGAGTTGACAGCAAAACTACTGCTTAATTAAATATCAGTATTTTCAAATCAACGGATTAGGTTTGAGTATCTGTGTGTGAGCTGATAGATGCTGATGCTCAATTTTACGGTTCAGTTAAGGTAATCCATCCCTATGGATTTCAGAATCTTAAAGTATTTTTTTTCCCTCCATTTGAATAGGTAGAAAATGGCGTTTGTATAGCAAATCCTCTACAGGAACGAATTATATTAATGAGAAAAGAGGGAGAGTCTGCCAAGAGTATAAACGAGATGCTCCTGAGTAGGCTGTCCAGGTACAGAGCCTCCCCGTCAGCAACGCTGGCTGCTCTCACTGGCTCTACCATCTCCAATACCTTGAAAGAGGACCAAGCAGGTCAGAAGAGCTTCTGCTGACTCAGCCATTTCTGATGTCTTGTTTCATCGCGCGTGTCCTGTCAGCTTTAGCAGTTACTAACCTCTCAGCTCGTGGGAAAAAAACTGCGTGCGGTTTTTTCCCACCAAATAAAGTGTTTGAAGCATGTGCAGTATTTGCTTAACGTTTGAATTCCAAGTCCCTTTGCTAACTTGGGCACTGGTTGTCAGCAAAGTTTAAGAAGGAAGAGCAGGAAGAATACTCGTAGCACCCTTTTTTCCCATGTGTGCAATTGTAGGACTGGTTTCTGCCACATCGGATCAATCTGGCAGTTGCATTTCTCTGCTGGCAGTTTAATTGGCTTCTAATTGTTATGGAAAAGTGGACTGCAGCTTAGAAAATCAAACTCTTGTTTCACAACTGAGTTGAGTATGACAGATTGGAGGCAATTTTGCTTTTTTTGAGGTAATTTCAAAAATGTTTGGATACTCTTTTAAGGGCTTGCTGAAACCACCCAAGGTAATTAGGGAGTCTTGGATGAACAGCACTGATGGCTTTTGAGGCGATCTGGAGCTTTTTTTCGGTTTTAAGATTTTTATTCAGTTTATCGCAAATTACTTCTCTTCCCTCATACGTGCATGAGTTTTCTTTCTTGAGTTTAACCAATTGAAGGTATTTCCATAAAAATAAAGTACACAGGAAATAGGTATGCTTACAGGGAAGTTGCAAAGAGTTAGCTTGAAGAACTGTATTCAAGGCTGAGTTTTGCTAGTTAACGACTAGAGTGCTCCAGAAGAAGTGGTTATTCTTGGCTAATTCTTTAGTCAGTGCTCAGAAAAGTGTTGATCAGCTGTGGCAGGAGCTTGATCATTGTGACTTTAGATGTTTCGTGTGGAGCAGGAGAACTTAAAATAGTGAATGCGTAGTGAGTCCCAAATGATCTCTTTATGTTAAGAGATTCTTTGGCTCTAAGGCACTGCTTTCGGTATGTTTATCATTGTGCAGTGCTTGAACTGATGTCGTGGTTTAGAGGTTCTGTTGATACTTAAATTTTAGGCTCTTAATTTGAATTTCCAGTTTGTAAACTGGAGATTGCTGTCTTGTTAGAGATTTTTTTTTTTCTTTTGCTAAGAGTTGCTCTCTTCAGTTAAATAACCTGTGAAACCGTAACTTTCTGGGGATTGGTGCTGACCGTGTGGGATTATTGAGGCCACCCCTGTACACAACGTCGAAAAGCAAATTCTAATGTGACAAAATGTAGCTTAAATGAATCCCAGACTGGTTTGGGTGGGAAGGGACCTTAAAGCCCACCCAGTCCCACCTCCTGCCATGGGCAGGGACACCTTCCACTAGCCCAGGTTGCTCCAAGCCTCATCCAGCCTGGCCTTGGACACTTCCAGGGATGGGGCATCCCCAGCTTCTCTGGGCAACCTGTCCCAGTGCTCCCCACCCTCTCCGGGAAGAACTTCTTCCTGATACCCAACATCCACGTTCATGTATTTGAAGCCCTAAATAGAAATCTGCCTGGTTTGCTGCCTGTTATTCTAAGTTTTTAATGATATGAAGAAAGAGGTGTTTGTGTTAATACTGTGTTTAATATTTCAGCTGCAAACACTAGCTGTGGGCTGCCACTGAAAATGTTACGGAAGACTCCGATATATACATGTGGAACGTACTTGGTGATGCTGGTCCCACCCCCGGGTGGATCAGGCAGTTCTGCAACGCGCTCGCTCTTTGGAGGAGCAAGTGCTTTGTCATCTTTAAAAAGTAAGTCGCATGCGTTTATGGCAGATTTTAACTCCTTGGTTTTCTGAAATGCAATAAACTTCTCAGAAATTGATTGGAGACTTTTTCCTACGTAGTTCTGGCGTCAAGCTTGGTGTTCAATATTTCGGATGGGCAGTTCACAAGCCGAGCGGATCTCATTGATGCTGCGGGAAGTTCACTTGGACGTGGTGCTCTAGTACCAGGACTTGGTAAGAAGTAGATGTCTTGTCTGGGAATATTCTGGGAATAAGGTATCTGGATTTTAATTTGCAGTAAACTCTGCGGTTGATGGGGTTTCATGTCTGTGGTGAAATACTTCAAATCTGACATCTGTGAAAGTTCATTTCCCTGTCCAGTGTCCTGCTTTTGCAGTTTCAGCTGCACACAAGCTCAAGAGTGTTTTCTGCAGCAGAAGAGAATCTTGAAAGAAGCCTGGTTTTTATACTCTGCTTTTGCTAGTTTTGAGTGGTTTATATCTATGTTTGAAAGTGACCAAAAGCATCTTAGCCGGAAAGATGTTGTATATATTTCTGATTTCCCTGTCGCTCTATGACTGAAACCTTGTGAGTGTTTTCTTCAGGGCTCTCTTTTTAATTGAATTCAGTCATTTGAAGTATGTAGACAAATAGGTTATTTTCCAACTTTTAAAATAGGGTAAATGCTTCTATCATAGAGCCGTTTTGTCTGTGATCCACTCGTCCCATTCGCTTTGCTGTTTTGGACCTGCCTGTGTTTGTAAGCTGTAAGATTTTTAGGAATCTCTAAGCTTAATTATTTGTTTTAGCAGTTGGACTGTGCAAACTACCAGTTCTGTTAAAGCTATTGCGTGCTCACCAAAGGCCTTCCAAACAAGCTCAGAGGTGCTTAATTGTCAGTAACTGCAGTAAAATGGATTTGGAACTTTCCCCTGTACTTTCTGGAGAAGTCACTGGAGTCTGATGCCAGCCTTCGGTGTTGTTAGTTTACGCGCTGTGGCAGTGTGCAATAAGTCTGCGAAGGAATAATACACGTTACGTACTTACCCTTATAAATAATGAGCACTGAAGTATTTCCCTGAAATTGGATGCTGGGGCACACTTACTTGAAACGTCAAAAGGGGTGTGCGTTTGCTTCGTTCTCCTGTCAGGAAATCTCCACTAAATGTTTTCTGTTCCAACGCGTTGTTACTAAATGGCTGCACGTGACAGAGCTGTTAAAGCAAACCGTTGAGATTTACATCCACTGTAAACTTACTCGAGTCTGATTTTCTAACCAACGTTGGAAATCTGATGTGCGAAATATGTTCCTTTTCCCAGGCGCCTGTTACGATACTATGAATAACATGGTATGGACGTGCTCTAATGATTACATTGATCAGTGGTGCAATCCCGGGAACCAGGCATTCCACTGTGTGTGTCAGCGACTGGGAGTGAGCCATGTCATTACGGAGCCCAAAGGTGAGGTGAACCCGGAGTCGACGGTGGAGTGCGGTTCCCGTAGAACGAACGTGCAGAAACTGCTGTCCGAGACTTCCCGTTGGGGGCCGGGTTCATTCTTGAGAGGCTGTTAATAAATACCGCTCACGCTTTATCTTTGCTTTAAGAACGGAGAAGGCAAAAAGCTTCCAGACCCGTGCTACCTTGAGTGCATTAAAGAATCACCATGGGTAGTTCCCTTACTTATTGCGTGGGCGGGTGTCCTGAAGCCAGAAACGGTGACGATACGCTGCATTTCACCAGGAAACGCTGCTGCCGTAGTCCGTGTTTGCAGCAGCCTTCCAACTGCTTTTCTTCTTCCAGGGGACGCCACAACCACCACCGAGGTTATCAACCAGTTACTGCACCATGTTGGTGCCATGTGTATTCACCAACTCAACCTCCTTGCGGCCAGCAACAGTCTGCCCATAACGAATTTTTTGGGCAAACAGCATCCAATCGAGGCGCATCACCTCAGCAGCATTTGTGACATCATGGAGAAAGCTATGGTGAATGGCGATACCTGTATAATACGCTGCATCCTTGTTGTCTTTCAGGTACAAGGGCATCTTGGATGTACTTCACAATAAACACCAGAAAAACCCCAAACAAACCCAAAACCAGAACAATTGTTTTAGAATACAGGCAAACACTATTTTATTAGTGTTTTTTTTTTTTTCTCCACTGCATTCAGTTCAATGGAGATTGACCTAGCAGCGGTGTTGTAGTATCTTATACACCAATTTGAGACCTAGTTTAAATGTCATTGTCTCCTTTACAGATTAAAATAAAATCCAGAGAGTTTACTTCCTTATTTCTTCCTTTTTTCACCTTCTTTTTCCCCCCAAGGAAAAAGAGAAAGGGCTTCTCTTGTTGCTAAAGTACTAGCCCAAATTATGGAAACCCAAGTCAGTTTCTCACTCAGATTTTTGGTGACCTAGACAAATAGTTTGAGAAACTGACTGCAGAAAACGAGTTAATGTGAACAGTATTTGAGTTTTTAACATTGTTTTATTTAATTTTTCCTAGGTGGTTTTTAAATTTTTCTTCAGCCCACAAACCGAAAGAAACAGAGATATTGTTAGAAGGTCTGGCCTGCTACTTTGGCAGTTACTGATGGCTCCAAGGGACCAGATTTGTTCTGAAATTCAGAAGGAGGTTTGCCTAGCTATTGGGTAAATATCCCTTTTGTCAAATTAAACTTAACTGAGATTTTAGATTACTGAAAATGTTGTAAGAGGTGTGCAGTCAAATTGTATTCGGCTGTTAAATTAATATGATAAAATTTGGCTCGACATAGTGTGATAAAATTATTGTAACTGGGCAGGAAGGGAAATACAGTGTCTTTGTCATGAGGGCAGTGAAATAACAGGTAGTAATTACTTTCTATGTTTTTTCATCTCTTTAAAGGTTTTTTTTAATGTTTGTCTGAATTTGGAAACTGTATTATAATAGTTTTCTGCGTTTTACTGACGTCCAGAATGACTTCCGTGTTTAGTTTATATAGTTCATTGCTGTTCTGGAGTAGGCAAAACTGACACTGTCACCTGTTTATACCAGTGTTTCATGTGACAATACTGAAGTTCTCCTAACCCAAAGGAATGTCAGGGGAAGCAGAGGAATGCTTTAAGACTGAAGGCCCAGGGAAAAACATGGGCAGGGTAGTCATCCTGTCTGGAGACAGTTATGTTTAGAAAACAGGAATCTGTTGGGGTGCGGGGGGTGTGGGTGGGCATCACGTCTCTGGGTGGGTACACCAGGTCATCGTGCACTGAGGCAGGATGGTGCTTTAGCTCTCATCTGATCAGCTACTGCATCTCTGAACCTGGTGCTGTGCCATTTCCTTTCTTCGGCTCATCAAAACAGCAGCATGGCTGAGTACAGGGAAGTGAGCAAAAAGTGACTGTGTTATCACAAGAACGGGATAACGTACATCTCGAGGGCAAGGAATGCTGTCTCGTGTCCGGAGTGTGGATATAACCTGCTTTCAAGTGGGAAGTGCTCCGAAGGTTGAGAACAAAATCCTTGTGAAGATCAGCCTGCTGGGTTTATGTGAATCACGATATTCCCAATTCCAGTGGCTTGATGCAACTCTTGAGTGAGGAAGAGCATATTTTTAGTGTGATTATCTAGCATTTTCAGAGTTTTGCTTTTTGACAGGGAAAAGTGCATCCTGTCAACCTTGTGGGCAGCTGCTGTGTTTTTCCATTCTTTAACCCAATATCCTCCAATGGATTGTACAAATAAAAAAATCAGAGGTGGGGATTTGGTAATACCTCCTTCCGGATTTCTCACTGGGGGATCCAGGTACCAATGGGAACCTCAAACTTCGCTTGCAGCATATGATACCTTTTCCCAATGTTCGTGTCGCAAGTTGGTCAGCCTGAGCTGGAGGGACGGCAGCTCCAACGATCTCTGCTCTCAGTGTGAAGCTCCAAAACATTCCAGAGTGTTGGTTAAAAAGAAAAGGGGAAAAAGGAAGGAAGACAAAGTCTGTGTAGGAGTTTCAGCACTTCAGACAGTCACAAAGTATTCCTTTTAGGTTATTGCTATCTTCTGTTTTGATGTGGGAATTCATGTAGAGAGGACAGTGAGAGGGGAAAAATACCTCTGCAGGGGCTGTTTGTGCATAGCTGTGGTGTTTCCGAAATGCTGGTTCTAGAACCTTCTGCGTAGCTGAAACGAAGACTAATGCAAAAGCCAGCCTGCAATAAGTATAAAACTAACAGTGGTAACTTCTTGGTTAGTCTCCTGCATTTTGCATTGTTCTCATCACAGATAAGCCACAGCTCTTACTCCATCACCAGAGCTGAGCTGTGCTCTGAGCCCTCGTCCATTTTCTCTGATATCCGTCCGTTTCTTATAAAACTTGCTGCGCTGTCGTGTAATGCGGCGTCTCGGGGGGAAGCAAACACCCCTTGAAGAGTCTCGGGGGCCTAAACAGCAAAAGACGGTTTCTGGAGGAAGCAGCTGCTTATTTTGTGACAAGTGTAAATGTTGAAACACGGAGGATCCTTTCGAAGCCGGATGTGGCTCTTGCACAGCGTCTGACATAACGTTTAGATCAACCAGGCGGAGATTTCTGATGCCATTTTTCACGTGACCACTGCAGTGATTTGGTTCGCTTTTAAATACATTACGTAATACAGGCTTTATTTTTTTCTTTAGCTCTGGCTTAAATATCCTGTATCCTGGAGAAGCAGAAATCAATAACTTATTGAAGTTGGTCCTGACTGAAGGTGAGAATGTCTTATTGACATGTGCGAGTGTGTTCCTTCCAATTGAAAGTGACAAGTGACAATACTTCTTGACCTCTGGAGGGAGAACCCCCAATATCAACAGGGAGTGGGGCTGCACTCTAAATACAGTGATTTCTGAGAAGTTGCATATCTAAGCAAGATGGGTGAGGAAATGAAAATAATCAGTTCTGTAAAATGCTGCTTTGCAAAAAGTTCTTGCGTTCTATTCTAGGGGAGAGAAACAGTGGTCTCTCTCAACTCCGGGATGTTATCCTGACTAATTTAGCTGAACAGCTTCAGAACAACAGATTTGGAAGTGAAGATGATGATCATTATAGGTAAAATGCAATAATATGCCCCCCCCCCCCCTTCATAAGGCATGTTTCTGTAGTTTGCTTTAGCTAAACTTGGATTAAGTTCTGCTGAACTTGCTTGTTACCTCGCTAGCAGTGTGATCTGAAATGCTGTCCTTGTGTCCGTGCTGGGCAGGATTTCATGAGGACAAGGGAGAGAGGTTTGACAATTTAGGGGAGACTTTGGGGACTCCTGTACACAAACTTAGGTTTGGTTTCCGTGCTACTTGCCATGCGTGTGGAAGGTGTGGATGATAACTCATAAGTACGATATTGTGACACTGCTCTCCGTACCCCTGCATTCCTTTTCAGCAGTAAAACTGTCAGTCTGAAGTTGGGAGGAGTCTTTTTGGATTTTTAGGAGTTACTGTAAGTCACAGACTGACAGCAGCACAGTGCAGGAGATCACTGGTAGCCTGTTGCCGTGATTGTTGTCAAGCTTGGTTTTCCTTGGGTCTGGATCGCTGGAGCTGAACCAGATACTTGTTTTGGTGTTACATAATTTGTGATACAGCTTGCAGTGATTTTGAGATAAGCTATACCAAACACACAGTAATTAGACTATTGACATGCTGCATCTTTCCTGCGTTTTTTGAAGACTGAATGATGAGCTGTTGCACTACATCCTCAAGATTGTTGTCCGAGAATCTTGTGTCTTAATCACCAAGTGCCAAACTGTATCTAAAGATGATTTTCAAAGGCTTCTTTCAACTGTGCCTGTAAGTAAAATGTGTTTTGATGAAAGTATATTTGGCTTCTTTTCCTCCTTAACCCCATCATATTTGCTGAGTATGTAGAGGTGGATCTTTTATAGTTGTATGCCTTAACAAACACAGGAAAAGAATGTCTTTTGTTTATACTGTGCAGGGAAGGAAGAAACAGTTTCTTACAGCAGAATAAATGGTACAGTAATGCTAAAACCGGTTTATATGTGGATCTCTTTTCCAGTTGCTCTGGTAGCTGTTTCAATTTAAAGGCAGTTTGTGTATCTCGGAGCATTGCAAACGACTCGATAACCAAACTCTTTCTACAGTTGAGCATAATGATTCAGACATCTTATGGTTTAAGAATTATAGCTATTAATGGATGTTATAGTAATGGAATATCACTACAATGTTACATCCTTGACTAAAATGTCACTGCTGCTTTGTTTGGCATGTTATTTCACAAAATTCAGTACTTTGCAACCAACTTCTTCTCTTAGGTATGAACTGACAGGTTTGTGTTAAATCGGCACAAAATTTCTGTTCTAAGGCAGTTTTGTGCTTTTGCTTGTCCTCTCCCCCTACTTGTTTTCCTGTCATAAAAATTTCGGAGTGCAAGGATTGCCTGAATCAAGCTGGATGAAAGGGTGTAGATAATGTGAAGTGTGTTATTTATGTTAAAGGCTGCATCTTCATGTCTGCGGTATCTGATGGCTGTGCAGAACCACCTCCTCAGTAACACTATTTTGATTAAACCTGATGAAAATGATGACAGTGACAGCTCCTTGCAGGGAGAGACATTGAAGGTACAGGTAAACACCAAGTTTTATTTCTAGTATGGCTCTGTACAGTGTTCTGTGACACCTTGTTTCTGCAGTGTGTTCTGCTTACGCTTCGTGGGTTCTTTTCCTCTCGGTATTACTGTGGGCAGTTTCTTCCTGTTATCAGTCTGCAGTTGCTCTGTGTTCAGCGTTCCAGCTGGCAATACAGTGTTGTCAGTGAGAGCAGAAATCCCTTCCTAAACATACATACGATGAGGCTTAAAATGTATTTTAATTAATAACTGCTACTGAGAAAATTCATCTGCCAGGAATCCTGTCCGGACACACTACCCCCCACTTTCTCTTCTCCGAATCACTTAGGTATTCTTCAAAAACCCACTTTTCAGATGCACCCAGGAAAGGGTTTTCTCGTTTGCCTCACCTGGCTTCTGCTTTGTTGCAGTTTGAACTTGTAGTTCACCCTCCATAAGCTCTGTGTCTGTTGTCTGGAATAGTGTGTTTGAGTCATGTTTGAGGCAAGGGACCTGTTCGAGGACAAGGTTTGCAGACAGTGGTGGTTTTGTTGGTGTAAGATTTATTAAAATGGTGTCATTTCATATTACTGCTGCAATAGTCTTGATGAGCTCAGAAGCCAGGTTTGGCCAAGCACACGGGCTGTTTGTCTTAGTAGTTTTTGTAATTAGCAGTAGTTTTGTAGCAATTCTCCTATAATGGTATTGACAGTCTGAATTTCTGGTACTGTTTAAGCTGGTTTTGTCTGCTGCTCTTTGGGACTGTGTGTGCTTGTGATCTGCTGCAGTTGCAAGTTGTTTGTTCGGGCTCATTGAGTCAATGCTAAATACTGTGGTACTTTTTTGTCTCACTATTCACCCATGTTTTCATTGTTCAGTTTCTCTTTCCGCAGTGCTCTTCATACCCGCTAGGACATTCTGTCACCAATGCTGTACCTTGGCTGCCTAACAGCTCTCTCTCCTGTGCTGGACCTGGGGATTCCTTCCCTCTAGAAACTGGATGTGCATCCTGTAAAATATGCACCTAGTTTCTCCCAGCACTTTGGGGCTTAGCATTAATCAAATTTAAGTCTTGGATGAATCTCCTGCTGCAGGCCTGCCAGGTCACATTATCATTATTTTAATTTGGAAACCCATCGTTTTGTTCTGTTCTCCTCTTTTCTCGTACTCCCTAGGAATTTAAGTATCCTGTAACTCTCTTTGTACTTAGGAGCTCAAGACCAGCATTTTGTCTCTTGCTACACAAATTCTGACAGGATGTGATGAAGTCTTGGAAATGCTGCAACAAGTCACTACTGCACTAATAAACAGTGACATTCCTGATAGGGAGCAAAGGTAAGACAAGTATGAGCATGCTGACTTGGAGACAGGAAACTGTTGCTTTTTGTGGCTTATTGTACAAGCATTTTTTTTTGTTGTTTTGATGTTACAACTTCATCCTTAAGGTCTGAATGTGCAGGACTGATTATTACTGCAGCATTTCCTTAGGACTTACCTTTTGAAGAATTTAGTCTCTCAGTGTCAATACTACTAGCCTGGAAAACCTATAGAAGCTTCAAACTGGCATGGTTTTAGTTGGTTTTGGTGGTATTTGTGAGCAGGCTAACTGGAAACAAGTGGTAGTCAGTCAGCTGGGAATATTCCTGTAAGCTAGGGCAACTTCTTAACTTTTTCATTCCTGACTATTCCATCTCTAGTGGCTGGACTAGATATTTTATCCCTGGCGAGGATGTTGTTATGATGCCCTGCATGTTTCATCAGGTGGCGTCACCTGGCTCTTCCCGGTCTCCCCTCCACTTAAACCAGATGTTGGGGATGGGATGTAAACGAAAGCTGTGAACCTTTTCTCTAGTGAAACAAACAACTCCCTCTCCCAGTTGTGTGTCAGGTTTCAGTTTCTGTGCTTCTCTCTGCTCTTGTTTGTTGACAATACACAGTTCCTTTGAGATGTTTTCGCATGGGTTTCATGCTCAGATGTATTTTTGTAGATAGAGATTCTTTTAAAGTACTTTGAGCTCCGTGTGCTGGGAGCCTGATACGCATTCCGAACAAATACGTTTGTGTTTGATGTGGACTTTCATCTCCTGCCCATGGGAGCTTATCATTTTCTAAGTAATTATTAAGCTCTTGATTTACTGTCTTCTGGTCTGTCATTCTTTATTAGGAAATGGCAGCAAGGACTGGGACGCTAACACTTTGGAGAACTTGTAATGTTTCCATAATACTCAGTTTTGGGTTGTTGATATTAAAAGTTCTGTCCTGAATTTTGAATTGCCTGCTTATGCAGTCTGTTACAAGATTAAACAGATGGCTAAAAATAGTAGTGATACTCTGTAACAATAGTTGTTACTATGTAAGCCTTGACTCTCCTTACAGATTAAAGGGCCTGGAGCAAATTACGAAGGCTACTATGCTTGGTCATCTGCTTCCCGTCCTGCTGACGTCTCTGATGCATCCAAATTTGCAAACCCTGACTATGGCTGATGCCTTGATGCCTCAGCTGGTGCAGCTCGTTCTTTACACGAGTCAGGTATGTTGTGTCAGCAGTTGGCTACAAAGGGGAGAAGATGCTGCGTGCGTGTCCTAAAATGCTGTAGATCGGGGTCAGCTTTCGGCAGTGAGTGGTCCGCAGGTCGTAGCTTAAGAATCGCTCAACAGCCACCAGAGCTGATAATGCCGGGTGTTAAATCTGGCTTGGTACAGCAGCTACTCATAACAGTGTATTGTCAGTGAAAATACACAGCGTGATTGCTAACGAGATCTTAAAAGGGTTTGCTGTTTGCCTGTCTCTGACGCCGTGTTTTGTGCCGCAGACCGCGCTGCTGCTTAAAACTCAGTCTCCAGTTTTCTCAGAGCTGAACAGTTCCCCCAGTGCTGCATCGGAACAGAAAGGGAAGCTGTTACCTGACGAGAGGTGATTTTTCCTTACATCTGGGTCTTTTCATGGGTTAAAATAGCTGTCATGTTCATTCCATCGTTGCTGTGGGATAAATCTTCAAGCAGCGATCTGGGGGTTTTTACATAATTTTAAGCCAGCAATCTTTTCCTGTTTTTTTTTAAGGCAAAGCTGTAAAGGTTTGTAGGGCTGTGTTAGACTTATAAAGCCTTTACAAAAGGCAACTAGTTCTAAAACTTTTCTGTGTGTAGCATTAAATGATTACTCTCTTCAGGTTGTTTGCACAGGATGTGGTTTATTTTGGGGTTTTTCCCTCACCTGGAACATTAGGAATTAATTCTAAATATTCTTTGTACAATTAATTAGGCTAAGGAAGACCATAATGAGAAACTGTAAATTGCTCTGACAGCATGAGATAGTATTAAAAATATTGGAAAGGTATGAAAAGGTTGCACTTCTATAGAGAATTGTAATGAGTTTAAGTCCTACAGTTAAGTCCTGTGTCCCAGAGTTACACAGCTTCTGCTTAGCGGCAGGAACGCACAGGTACACAAACTAAAAAGTGCTCATCATAACTGTTTGCAGTGTTGCAGAACTTGCAGCATTAAACAGATGTAATAACATGTAATACACTGTGAAAAATGTGAAGAATTCCTTTTCAATCCTCCTCCAAGTGATGAGCTTCAGCAAAATATTAGGCATATTGTTTTATGACAGTATTGCCAGTTTTGGGTGCTGTCCCAGGAGGGAAACTTTTTTTTGGTGCTCCCAACTGTATGTTTTCGTCCATATTTAGTACCAGTTACTTTTCCTGTGGTGCTGCTTGTTTACTGCAATTTGGAAACTGGAAAGCATAGGGAAAAGTTCAGATTTTACAGGTTGGAGATGGGAAAGTTGTTTAAGGTACAGAGTCCATGCTGTTTCAGTTCTGTATATTCCCTCAGTACAGTTATCCCTAAAACAAGTCGGTACTTTGTGTTGCTGTGGGTCAATACTGAAAGGTGATTTTTTTTTTTACAGTTTGAGGTCTGAATATACAGTAGAAATCTGGGTGTTGAATTTTAGGACTTATTTTTCACTCCAATTTCAGGATGCTGGAAGAGAAGGAAGAGCCAGGTTTTCTTACCGGTTTGAAGATCCCTGCTCCCTGGGCTGCTGGGAAGACTGTAGAAACAGTTCATCCCGTCAGGGATAACTATAAATTTAAAGAAACTGTCCATATTCCAGGAGCCCGCTGTCTGTATCTTAGATTTGACAACAGATGTTCTTCACAATACGATTACGATAAGGTAAGCAAGGGCCACTTCAGGAATTCTTTAGTCTGTAAATATGTCCATCAGCAGCGTTTCCCATTTTCACCGTTTCTGTCCCGTGTCTGTCGTGGCACCTTATTTGCAGCGATCAGGACGGTGCAGGAGGTTTTTACTGGTAGGAGCTTATGAATGCGCACTGTAAGGTCAGAGCTCCAGGGCTCTGGGAGCAGGGATGCAGGGAGGTGACGTCACCTGTGGCGCAAGTGTGGATAATGTTTCCAAGGAATTTTCATCTTAAGAACAGCCTTAGCTAAGCGATAAAAATGTACACAGGGTTGTTGGCACGGAAAGGCAGGAAGAGGAAGAGAAACGGTTTAATTTCCATTATTCTTGAAGAAACAATCCAGAAAGAGTGCATGCTTAATTCTTCTTGTGTCTTGCAGCAGAATGTCTTACCCAATGATTGTTTTGATTTTAAAACCTGTCGGTTATGGGCATCTTTTGTTAAGAGCTAGGCCCTGTAGCTAGGGCGTTTCCTCAAGAGGTCAGACGCAGTGGTAGTTAGGAATTAGGCCCCAGAGGTGTAGGGGTTTGGGCTGGGGTGGTGGGGTGGTATTTGTTTTGTGGTGTTTTGGGTTTTTTTTTTACCCCCTCAGAAACTCATACCAACTCTTCCATTTTTTTAAAGCTCATTTCTTGATGGCTTAGACTGCCAGAGTTTGACTTCCTCCTCGGTTTTGCTGTTGTGCAGTTTTCCTTCTTTTTCAGTTTTTACTCTGTTTGTTTAAACTGGGCAGAACTGGAAAGGTCACTTTATGTCCTGGATGATACCTGGCTTGTTTACACAGATTAGTATGAACGAGTGTGTTCAGTTTCACATACACAACTCACAGCACTTGTTTACCGTGTGTAATCAGTGTGACTTGTGCCGCTTACTGACTGCTGCCAGATCTTCTTCACCACAGAGCAAGCCCTGTGATACCCGCTCTCGTTACTTATTTAGAAGTGTCTTTAATATTAATGTCACCCACTGCTGGGTAAACTCCTCCAGAAATCTCTGGGCCTCTTCATGCTCCCGCTGAAGTCACTGACACAGTACTGACTTTGGGAGCAGGATCAGTCCCGTTATTCGTAGAGAGCCAGGATGTTCTAGTTAGCTCAGCACGGGGACTGGAAGTTAGGATTTCTCCTGAGTTCAGCTTCCAGATCCGCTGCTGACTTGCTGTGTGACCCTGGGGGCAAGTCACTCTATTTCCTCTCTGCCTCAGTTTCCCCATCTGTAAAATGGGGATAATAATACTTGCCTACTCACCTCACAGGGCTGTTGTGAGGACTTGTTAATGTTGATAAAGCGCTTTGAAGACATAAAGCGCGGTGTAAGTGCTAAGTATTATTATTATTATTAGATTTTCTTGTTTTTCTCTTACAGTCTAACAGTGTATTTTATGTTTTGAAGTTGGTGATCTATGCTGGTCCTAACACAAACAGTAGGAAGGTTGCTGAGTATGGAGGCAATACACTGGGATATGGCAGCCGTAGTGTCTTAGGAACTGGTTGGCCGAAAGACTTAGTAAAGGTACAGTATGATAATCCAACAATATTTCACGTAGAAAAATCCCCTTTGGAAACTGTTGCATCTGTTTTAACCCTTCGAGCAATGACTCCAAGCTTTTAAGTGGGTGGTTACCCATGATGAGGTCACTTAAGCGGGCTGTTAGGCCCTTTGGGAATAACTAAACTGGAGCGTGTTATGCGTGATGCTTGTTTGAGCTGACCTTTTGTTATGTTGTACTGGGATTCACTTATCAGCGTGTTTGAGTTCTGAAGTCTCTCACGGCACTACTCTTCCCCTAAATCCGGCTTCCTGTGAAGAGTTCTTGCACAGTTTGAGGCTGTGCGTGTGTTCTTAAGGTCGGCGGGCACGACTGCATTTTTTAACAGTAGCCCACGAATAGAACAAGTAGTACATGTAGCAACTTCCCAACCACTTGTGTTGGGTTTTAAATCACATTGGATGCTTTTGGCAGTAAAGCGGAGAGAAAAATCCCTCAAAATTCTTGAAACTTCAGTATTTCAAGAATTTTGCAGTATGTTCCCTCAGATTCGACGCCGTGGTTTTTTTTCTGAAGTGTTTGTGCTGCTACATTGTCCCACGCCAAAAGGGGGCTTCTGTACGTAAGAAAATATAATTTCAAGAAGAAAACCAAGAAGTAACAAACTGGAAAGCAGTTTCAGACGAGTGCACGATTAATGCCAATTAATGGAATTTTGTTGCTTTTTTTGAGACGCAGATTTGTATACGGTTCTTTAGCAAACTCCTCTATTAATGTGTTGGATTCTTTTTGAAGAGACTGTTTGCCTTCCTTCCGCAAGGGAACTGTTGATTGTTGCATGGTTTCTTGCTGACAAATAACAAAAGCACGTTGATGAAAATAACACAGACTGACTTGATAAATTCTGCTTCTAATTCTTCAGCTTTGGTGGTTGTTTTGCTTTGCTTTAGTTTGCCAGCAGCAAAATGAAACTCGAATTGTCCACTAAAAATACCCTTACAAAAAGGGAAGAATCTTAAATTCGAGTGTGTAATTGGAGATGATGATAATAGACAACTGTCACTTAAAACATTAATCCATAAAATAAGCCACTTCTACGAAAAGCCTGTTTGTTTGCATCGGTTCTTAAATGTATCTTCTTTCTTTTTTTTTTTTTGTTCCCATCCTCCCCATCAAAATTTTAAGGTGGAAGGAGATACAGTCACCTTCTCCTTTGAAATGCGGAGTGGTCGCGAGCACAACACTCCAGACAAAGCCATGTGGGGCTTTGCTTGCACTGTTCGAGCCCAGGTACTCACACGTGACGGATTCCGTGGGATAGGTTCAGCTTCACTTTATCTCCTGTCTGTTACACGCCTCGGATCACATAGAAACGTACTTCAAAGTTGGGTGCTAACGTTTGAAATTTAAACAGTGATAGCTTGCTTATTTTGGCAACGTGACAAACATCTTTCTGCAGTGTAAAGGACGTTTGGCTTCCTTGGCTAGAGATGCCTGTGGCCTGCGCCGTGGCATACGTGGGGTTTTCTAAAAACGCTGACTACCAGATATGCCTTTTCTGTCTCTTGTCATTAGCATTGGGCTGGGATGAAGTCGCCTTAAGATCTCTTGAGGCCTGTACATCAGGGCTTCTTTGAAGAGACAGATGTCTTGCAACAACCTGGAAATGGGAGATTTAATGAGGGAATAATG
>NW_010242019.1:0-302 GCF_000690775.1 Eurypyga helias | reverse complement strand
TGTTTCCAGCCTATACAGACGGGAGGGGAGGGATCAAACTAAAGGAAACTCAAATCCCACTGCCGGGAAGCTAGGACTAGGTCTGTGAGACCACAGATTTGCAGGCCAGAAAATGACTGAACCAGAAATAATTTTACCTGTTTTTTTCTTTCTTGGTTCAGCAAAATAATGTTTAAATCTTGTTTCTTGTCTTGCGTCATTCCTATATATTGCTTGGAACTGTTCAAGCATTTTGTCAATATGCTTCTGTGGCAGAGACACGTGATACTATATATAAGAAATACGCACCTATATATATATAT
>NW_010242018.1:1993-2220 GCF_000690775.1 Eurypyga helias | reverse complement strand
GGCCTGACGCGTGCGTCCTCCGCAGCTGGCAGGCGGGGGCCGCGCGGGTGGTGCACCGGTAGCGGCATGCGCTGCTTGTTTGCAGGCCTCTGCCTTGGGCGATGTCGCCATGCCCCTTGTGTTTCTTGCTCTCACCTTAGCAGGAGAAAAACCCCATAGAGTCGCTGGGCCACCCAGACCCCCCTAGCTGCGGCGAGGCAGGCGACCAGAGGCCAGCAGCGGCCCCA
>NW_010242018.1:0-1980 GCF_000690775.1 Eurypyga helias | reverse complement strand
GGTACCTCGCAGACGGCCAGGAGCATGGCGCAGGTCCGGGCCAGGCAGGACGCTGGGTTCCGCGGGAAAAACCATAACGCGAGGGGCCGGCGTTGCCTGAGCCCCTGGGAGGAGAGGGCCGTGCAGGTCATGCGGAGCCTGCGTTAATCTCCGGGTGTTTTCCCATGAGACACTAGCAGGTGACAACTGGGAACGGCTCGGGCTGTGCCCCAGTTCACCTCCTTCCTGGCTGTAGGCACAGGCACGGTGAGCAGTGGCAGGACTCAGCTGAGGGCGCTGAGAAGGCCTGTGGGGTGAGTGGTGTATGCATCCTGCTGGGCACGAGGTGTGGGAGTGCCAGCAGTGCTCGTGGTGCACACCCAAATGTCTTCTAGGTGGGAAGGTTTCAGACAGGATGAGGCTGGGCAGGACGGGCAGTGTCTTCTGCCGATGCAGAGGCCTGTACTTCAGCTGTTGGGCACAACCCTCCTCATCCACCGATCCGTGTCCACAGACACCCAGCCATGTGTGGTCATGCGCTTTGGAGGCAGGCCTTGCCCCTAAACACCTGTAAAGCTGAAATCGAATACCGTTTAGAACATCAAAATGGCAGGGGTGTTGGAACTAGATGATCTTTAAGGTTCCTTCCAACCCAAACCGTTCTATGAGTCTATGAAAATGCTAGATCTAATGCAGAAAAGCCCAGAAATAGTGAAATGATAGCTTAGCAAATCCTCCACTCCTGGGAGTGATAGCACAGCACCACAGCAACTTTACTGAACATTGCTTAACTGGAAATTTTGCCCAGAGGTCATAATTACATTTATCATTCCCGTGCTTTTATGGATTTCCATCATATTGTTGAAGAAGCTGGGGTTAAGATAATACTTAAGGAGGAGACATCCAATGCACAGAAATGAGTGAAAGACTTAAATCCACCAACTCCAGACACCTACTGCTCTGCGAGCGAGAGGAGTGGGCAGGGCCTACCCTAACAACCACATTTGTCAGCAGAGGATGACGTGGGAGCTTCCAGAAGAAGCAAACAGAAAGCAAAGGGACTGAGTAGGTTGGTCAGTTGAAGCCACACTACAGCGTTACGAAAACGGACACTCGCTCGGGAGCTGGAGAGCTGGAGAAAAGCCTCCCGCAAAGCTGGAAAGCGCAGATCAACACGTACCACCAGCAGTGTCGGTAAAAGGGGCCAGGACGATTTCTTCTGCCTTGCACGAAGATCGGCTGTGCACGGGCAACAGGGAGAAGCCGCCCTCTGCGGCCCTGTGTGCCGGCTCCAGCAGAGGACAGGGCCGGCCTGGCACCGGGCACCGCCGCCCCCGCTGCACCCCTCGGCACGCCTTGGGGGAAATTTATTACGTTGATAGGATTTCTACTTCCTGAATCATACAGAAAATAGCAAAATAATAAATTACAATCATTCTGCAGATACAATTTGCTTCACACTGCAATCAAATAAGCGGTTAACCAGAGAGTGCTGCTGGAACTATGAAAAAGGTGAGGGAGGCGGATGTCGTGACTTGCCTTACCTGGTAATTAAGTACCACCAGTCGCTCTGCCACCACCACCACACCCCGCCCAGTGGAAAAGGGTCGGAGGGAAAAAAAACCAAGGGAAGCTCGTAAAAGTTGAGATACAAACTATTTATTATATAACTGAGACTTTTTTTTAACAATGCTACAACTAATAAGTAATTAAAACAACAGAAAAGAGAACATATGATCCAGTATCTCACCACCAGTGGACCGACACAGCCAGAGTCAAAAACAGCAAGCGCCCTAGAGTGGAGAGAACACCCCGCTGAGCCCAAAAACTGAGAGCAGGGAGAAAGAAAATTCCAAACCCCACAATAAATCAACCTAACAAAGGAAGCTGCTTCTCTGCTGAAAGCCCCGCTATCTGCTAGCCCTAAACAACTCTACACAAACCCACCCCTTCCCGGCCACTTTCTCGTCTTGCAAACTGAGCTTCATGTATCATGGAATG
>NW_010242017.1:32486-36052 GCF_000690775.1 Eurypyga helias | reverse complement strand
AATCTGCCTGACAAAAGATGCTGACCGTCTTCTTATCACCCAATAAGATGTTCAAAGACTGAGCTCCCTAGAGGAAAAAAACTGTGCTGCCAGCAAAAGAACATGTTGCTGGCAGGAATCTCTGGGATGACCTCTCTGCCCCCCACCTTCCGGGTCCAGCTCCGGCAAGCTTCCCCCAGCCCACTCCCAGTGCTGCCGGTATGGGGGTACAGTGAAAACTCAGCTTGATGTATTATGGAATGAAGCAAAATCTTACAGACTGCCCTAGGAGAGCAGCTGCATGCCAGCCAACATTACCTACTTCCACAGCTACTTCCACTGTCTGATTGCATCACATGCATAGAGGTTGAAGAAATAAAGTCTATCACATTTAATTTGGACACAGGACACAAAGTGTGCATCCAGATTTTGAAGAATCTCCAGTGTGTGTGTGAGGAACTGTAAAACTACAGCCATTCCTAATGATGAAGAGATTAGCTCCATAGAAATAAATTTGATCATACCACGTACTGTAAGCTTTATAAACAAGCAACCCCTATAGGATTTTGGCTTGGTGTACAGGACCTACTTCTATACCACCTGGTTAGTTTACCCAGTAAAGGTATCAGGCCAGAAGCTCATAGCCTCTGTCCAAATTATACCAGTATGTCTAGCCACAGAAATGCCCTCAAAGTATCAGAAAGTTGGAACATTTGGGAATGAAAACCACCCCAAAAGCTCCTTCTCCAGTATTTTCTACACAGCCTGCATCCCACCTATCAGCTCAGGCACAGCCTTGCAGACAGAGCAGCCCTGCACAGGGATCTGTTTTCCGTTAAGAGTGTGATACAACAGGGTGGTAACACTACATGAGAAACTGCTGAAGTGCATCCTGTAGGCTCTGATACCAGATTACTGTCACCGGAGCAATGGTGCACTGGCCAGCAGTGGTCACAGGCTGGGCCACTACAAGGTGCCTATGAACATTGCAACTAAACTCAGGCTCACCTTGTTTTTTACATTGCTAGAACCCACTGCAGACATCACAGGTTCTTGTACAGATTTAATTAATTGGATGGAAATTTCAGGTTCAAAGATATTTTTTTGTTTGCCTGTGCCAGGAAACTGTGTGCCCACATATTCTGAAAAATTAGATTACTAGTCCCAGAATAGAAGCCAACTGCACCCACCTTCCAGATGCTGAGCACAATGTCCATGACATGCTGATTCATGACATAGCAGTTTGGTGACTTCAAGAGAACTTCAGAACCATGTAAATTTATTGTTATCATGCAACTGCGGTGGTGCATTTCCTCCTGTCTCAGCTCCTGGACTGCTCTATGGCCTTAGAGGTTCCTGTCAAACCTTAGCCATTGTGCAGAGAGTTTGGTGGTTAAGCTTCCCTTGCATTTCTAAGGTGGGGAATGGTACTGGCTGATAATGGCTGGTAATGACCATACTAGAGTTCAATTGTCTAGTTAGGGATAAGTGTGAAACAATTGGGTAGATCAGCATCAGCATTCATTGTGGGAATTCCAGTGATAACCTGCCAGGATGTAAATTTACTTATGCGTAAAGACATTCTTCTGGTGAACCTATAAATAGAGGTTCCAAGGAAGCCTCTTTCAGCTATCATGGACAACGGTGGGCTGCGCTGAGCATCTCCTCTGAGTGAGAATCCTCTCGGAGTTCACAAACTCTCGTTTGTGAAATCAGAAAACTGTTGACACAACCTGTGATGAAAACCTCCTTGAGGTTTTCCTTTTGGACCATTGAGAGATGCACTGACATGCTACGTGAATATTTTCACTGAACTCAAGAGGGGAAGTTTTCTGAAAATCTCCTTGAGGCTCAACCTCTTTTGCAGATTTTTTCCCATTTCTTTCAGGCAAATTTTCTAGTTGCTTATGTAAATGATGGAGTTGAAGTGAAATATCTACTTTCCCAAAATGCTTGGCTTTCTGAGTAGTCTTCTACTATAATTCTTGTTGATACATGTTGAGGGAATGCTCTGATGGGGACTTCTTGTGTCACTCTGTGTTCAACCCAAAGCTTTTTTTTTCCAGCCACAATTGAGAAGAAGTTCACCTCCCTAGCCTAATCAGTCATGGCTTCATTGATCTTTGGTCCGTGTTCTGACTGTAAGCATTGAGGGAAGATTGGCACCAGCTTCCCAGCACAGCTTCCACTTCTAGAATCTGCTGCCCTTTGGACATTTTGGGTTACTGCCTACCTGTAGTAGGAGAGCAGAGACCATATTATGACTGGTAGTATTTAAAACATCTTTGGGCCACTGACAATAGATGAGTGTGTAACAACACTGGGGTAGAGCAAACAAGGGTGACAATATGGGCCACACATAGCCTTGAGGAACATATTTTCTACAAGGCTTGCAAGGGCACACTGGAAGCACGTAAGACCCATATAACACCATCTGCCATGCTCTCTGGCGTGCTCTGCCATTCACTGAGATACACTGAAGGAACTGAACAGTGTAAAAAGCTAGGAAATTAAAACCCAAGGACACCTTTGGGAGCAATTTTTCAGCACCCTGTATACCCAAAACACACAATGACATTTAAGAGCTGTTTTCCAGAGATCAAAAGCCACAATTGAAGATAATGTTAAAAACAAATAAATAAAATATTCCAAACTTATATCCCATTCACTTAAATAATAATAATTTTCAAAAAGTCTTAATATACACGCCTGCCAGAAGTTTTGAAAACCTGTCCAGTAAAAGTGTTTCTGGATATTGAACTTCAAGAAAAAGCCTGCTTTGCTTTTCGTGTTCAAGAGTCATATGAAAATCTGCTCCAAATGCAAGGTTTTGAACCCTTGAAAGTAAGGAGTTTTAACTATTTTAAAATGCAAATGAAATGAGGAGAAGTTGTCACCCTACACTGTATCCTTCAAAAGCAAAGTAAATGAACAGTACCTTCTTTTTTTCTTTTTCAAGTCACTGCAGAAATGCAGAAACTAGCCCTAAATCCATTCTGTAGATCAAGTTCATATTCATGAGAGATTAGAATCAGTTGGTTGGATTTCCCCTCAACCAATGGAAAAAAGAGCTTAGGTTTGGTTTTAGCTAAAATCTTTGATATTTCATAGAGAGACAAGTCATGTCATCTCCAGCAGGTATGGATGGTGTCCTGACAGCAGAAAAGATTCACCTGATTGAAGCAAGAAGTGAATAATTGTGACTTTATATGTAGCTAAGAGCTACAGTGCGGAGAAACCACTTTGAGAGAGTGTAATGATCATAGAATTGTTCAGGTTGGAAAAGACATTTAATACCACCAAGTCCAACCATTAACCTAACACAGCCAAGTCTATCATGTTCCTATGGGCCACATGTACACATATTAAATATCTCCAGGATAGTGACTCAACCACATCCCTGGGCAGCCTGTTTCAATGTTTGACAATGCTTTCATTAAAGAAAATATTCCTAATATCTATTCTGAACCTCCCCTGCACAAGGAAGAAAAAGCCATTTCCTCTTGTCCTATTGTTTGTTACTTGGAAGAAGACCCCAACAACCGCCTGTCCTGATATCTCCCCTGAGCCTCCTCCCAGGCTAAACA
>NW_010242017.1:27512-32464 GCF_000690775.1 Eurypyga helias | reverse complement strand
ACTGGTGCTCCAGCCCCTTCCCCAGTTCCATTCCCTACTCTGGACATGCTCCAGCACCTCAGTGTCTTTCTTGCAGTGAGGGGCCCAAAACTGAACACAGGATTCGAGGTGTGGCCTCACCAGTGCCCAGTAAAGGGAGACAATCACTTCCCTGCCTCTGCTGGCCACACTGTTCATAATACAGGCCAGGATGCCATTGGCCTTCTTGTTGAAGTAATCATGAGGTTTCATGGTATGTGTCTGAAAAACAGACCAAAAGCAGTGAACTATCACTCACATTAGGAAAATATTTGCTTTAGGAATCTGCAAAATTTTGGGGGTTTATTCTAAATTTTTAATAACTCAGTAGTGTTTATGGTCTCTGTGAGTATGAATAGAGAAGAAGCATGTTGCTTTAGCCTAAGTTTCTTTTGGTCCATCCAAGGAACAGAGATTCCGTGCAAATCTTCTGTCCTCTCCTCCCTAATACTCCAGCACTCTGGCATTTCCCAGGATGTCCCATGGGTTGCTCATCATGTGACTGCACAACCATAAGGATGTCCATGCAGTACAACGTCCCAAAAAGACAACTGTGCAAAATGATAACTTGCAGTTTACATACAGTATCTATAACATGATCAGTCCTTCCACAGAGTCTCTCTGGTGAAAAAACATCTTCCGTGTCATAGGTAGAATGTTGTGTTCCTCCAGAACTAACATCAGAACTTCTCTTTACTTCAGTGGTATTGGAAAGCAGTCTGTGTCTTTCTCCAGAGAAATAAATGATTTCTTGTTTGACTTGGTTTGACTCACAGATGGGGTGATTAACCCTGGATAACAGAGTTACCTGGCCTCATGGTAAATAGGCAAACATGTCTTACACCAAAACAGGGAGTTTTCCAAACACCATGAATTTATGATTTTTATTTTACACCTCAGTTCTGAATTGTAGAAACAGAAATGACATTCATAATGGCCAGGCTTTGCAGCACATGTACATGAAAAAAATTTAAAAACCCATTAGCACTAGAAATACCCACAGTGGTGTTTTTGGAATCCAGAGGGACCTGGACAGGCTGGAGAGGTGGGCCCGTGACAACTTCATGAAGTTCAACAAGGCCAAGTGCAAGGTCCTGCACCTGGGTTGGGGCAATCCCAAGCACAAGTACAGGCTGGGTGGAGAATAGATTGAGAGCAGCTCTGAGGAGAAGGACTTTGGGTACTGGTGGATGAAAAGCTGAACATGAGCCAGCAGTGTGTGCTAGCAGCCCAGAAAGCCAACCGTATCCTGGACTGTATCCAGAGCAGTGTGGCCAGCAGGTCGAGGGAGGTGATTCTCCCCCTCTACTCTGCTCTGGTGAGACCCCACCTGGAGTGCTGCGTCCAGCTCTGGGGCTCCCGATATAAGAAGGATGTGGACCTGTTGGAGTGAGTCCAGAGGAGGCCACGAAGATGCTCAGAGGGCTGGAGCACCTCTCCTATGGGGACAGGCTGAGAGAGTTGGGCTTGTTTAGCCTGTTGAAGAGAAGGCTCCGGGGAGACTTTATAGCACCTTCCAGTACTTGAAGGGGCCGACAAGAATATCAGAGGGGGATTTTTTACAAGGGCCTCTAGTGACAGGACAACGTGTAATGGCTTTAAACTGAAAGATGGTAGACTTAAATTAGTTATAAGGAAGAAATTCTTCACTGTGAGAGTGGTGAAGCACTGGAACAAGTTGCCCAGAGAAGCTGTGGATCTTCCATCCCTGGAAAACCAGGACCAGGCAGGATGAAGCTTTGAGCAACCTGACCTTGTGGAAGACATCCCTGCCCATGGCAGGGGTGTTGGAACTCGATGATCTTTCAGGTCCCTTCCAACCCAAACCATTCTGTGATTGTATGATTCTATGATTCTTCTGTGATTTTCTCTGTTTCCAGAATGTTCATAATTTTGCTTTGTCATTTAAAACGTTTTTTTAACATGATATTAAAATTCTACAGGATGGGGGGAGGGAAAGAAGAAATCAAACCTTCACTCAGCACTACTTTTCTGAAGTTTCTGCAGCAAGAAATACAAGTGTAAGCCATCTCCCTGTGTCTCCTTCTTCATCCCTGCTCCAGGGTTATTTCCCCAGTTTGTGCTGCTCATGTAGCTGTGCCATGACCTGGACCACTTCCCAAAGCTAAAGCCACAGGGTTGGTTTCAGCTAAATTATGTTTCTCCTGGCTGAGCCACAGTTCAGTGCTTTGGCTCATTACACGGAAATGAACATCCAGAGATGGAGGGAACCTTGCTGCTCAAGCCACTGCTTCCAACCAGAGAAATCATCATGAAACCACAATGCCTGCATCAGATTTAATTGTGTCAAAGTGAGTAATTTGGCCTGACTGACGTACTAGACTGCTAATCAACTTAAAGAACTAATCAAGTAATGCTGAGGAACCTACCTGAGTATAATATATTAGTAATAGGAATCTTCTGTGTACCACACTGAGCTGGTAAAGCAAAAAGACACACAAGTAAAATTCTTTCCATCACACAAAAGGAGAAACCTTCCCAGTATCAAATCAGAAGAAAAATACTGCTCTGACAGATGATCAAAATAGACATACTAAAATGAAAATGAACTGCAGATAACAAAAAGTGCTCCCTAACATCCAAGTTTTTTTTTTTTTAATTAATTAAATGTTGTTTTTAATCATGGTAGAGGGTTAAAGAAATATTGCAATCTGTTTTAGCTATTTTGATAATTTGTTACCCAGAAATTCTTGGAGTAAGTTTGTTTGGAGAATGATTAATATAGTTTTATTGAAATATATAGTTCAATGAACATGATTAAGATGTAGCAGTAAAATCTATTCTTTGTATTTGGATGTGCAAATGGTACTGGAGTACTAATGCTTTGCTGTGCTGGATTTGTAGCTCTCTGAGCTTAGTATCCCTGTGAACAGAAGGGGGTGGTGTTACCTCAGCTTGTGCAACGATCTGCACTTCTTAAGAACAGAACAAAAAAAATTACCCCTTACTTCATTAGCCCCACTGAGAGGAGAGAATACCTAGGAAAAGAAATGAACTGACATTATTTACATTAATGAGACTTCTAAAATATTTTATTCCCGTTTGATATGGCTTTTTTTTCCTCTTCTCAGCTTTGTGGGTTAGCTGATTTACAACAGACACATGAAGTGCACAGAGATGTTTAGAATACAGTCCTGCAGCATCACTACACAATCCCCCATTTTTCATGCTATGTTACTTTTGAAAAACTGTTCTACACATTGCACAATAAT
Source organism: Eurypyga helias (assembly GCF_000690775.1). NCBI lineage: Eukaryota > Metazoa > Chordata > Aves > Eurypygiformes > Eurypygidae > Eurypyga > Eurypyga helias. Next base: position 29,213 of record NW_010242017.1, on the reverse strand, counting down.
GTAGCCACTAGTGGCACATAATTTGGTATTGAGAAGACCCTCTTTTTCTGCCCAGCTGGTTGGAGTCAGGTGGGAAAGTGAGAGAAGATGAGACAACATCCTACAGCTGTGGAAAAAAATTATAGGTGGATACTCAGCAGAGATATCCATGGTAAGCTCAAGTCTCACCCTGCTACAAGGAAAAACAGTGGAGGAAGATTTTGATGAGAACATGGTAGCCAGGGGAGCCATGCTCTACTGTTTGGATGAGGAAGCACGTTTGGAGCTGTTGTACAGGAGGACCAATCAAGAAAGGTTATTAGACATTGTTTGGTTTTGTGTGTGTGAAAGAGAGAAAAGCTGCCTTCTAACTCTTTGGCAAAGCAGCAATTTGTCCTTTGGACAAATTTATTCAGTCAAAATGCCATACTGTAACTCATGAACACAACAATGTTTACATATGCAAAACTTACCATTTAAACAAATATATTCACAGCTAGATTTTAAGAAAAGGAACAAAGGCATACGGAGTAAGCACATTCTGCCTGAAAAAGTTACTAAAGTATTATGTATCTGCTGGGGAGTATACATTTAAGAATGACATGACAACAAAGAGAAGATCACTGTTACTCTAACAGCTTTTTAGAGTCCAGCTAGAAGAGTTAATCTGAAGATTACTTTGGAAGCTGATTCAAAAGGTATACTCCACACGCAAATATCTTGAAGTAGTCAACAAATAAGCTCCCATCCACAAATTTCCTCTGGTGAGGGAAAGCAACCTTCCATAACCACCATTTCTCAGAAAGCTTTGCTTGTATTTTTCTGTCCCCTGCACCACTGATAATTTTGATTCACAAGAATGTCAAGCTTTTAAAAGTTTGTATTCCTTTCCAAAGGTGAAACTAAATGTTTCTAACATCAGGCAAAGTGGTTTGAGAAGAAAAAAGAGTTTTGAAAAGATGCATTTATGACTCTGAAACTGTGATAACCACTTAGAGACTTGGCAGTGTATCATCACTGACCTTTTCTTATGAGCACTCATAATTGCAGAGACATTAATTAATGAAGTTTTACTAAAATGTTTTGAACATGTAAGATTCCAGATACTGTAAGTATGACAAAAAAAGCCCCCAAACATCTACTTAACTCCTGAATAATCTGCTTAGGTGAGTATGTATGCACAGTGAAATACTGCAAACTGAGAAGTCATACTAACAGCATGAAATCTTGAGGTAGGAAGGAAAAGATAATATCAGTAATATAATTATCTATAGGCATCTTCTTCTATGCAAAAAAGGGCTTTCAGAGACACTAGTAAAATACATTTAATTTGTTTCCGCTAGCATCCCAGGAGTGCTACATGCTGCCTGGAGGAAGGTCCACAGTCACTACACAGAAAAAATTAATCTTAAAAGTACTTGGTTTGCAAGCCCACCTGATCTCATTTTGCTCATCATAAAGATCTTAGGTTTGCTGGATGTTGCAAGTAAACATGGCAAAATATTATTGAACTAGCCAAATCATAGTGTTGGATGAGGAATCCACTTAAATTTCTCTTATTTCCAATTTAGTAGTGAAATTAAGTGTGTTCTTAATTTTAAGCACATGTGTAAATCCCATTGAAATCAGTAGGATATTTAAGTACTTTGCAGAACTGGGGCTAGTAAAGAAATATGATTAATCTCATTAATAAAGGAAACAGGAATTAGTCCAAGTTAGTTA